>NC_054887.1:34885216-35000216 GCF_018320785.1 Cheilinus undulatus
AGTCTGAATGACATTTAAGAGTCAAACATGTTGAATTTCAAACATTTAACTAGAAAGAAAAGTTCCTGTAAAAATTCATGCCACAAGCTGTAAAACTGACAAAATGATCACAGATTTAAAAAAAAAAAAGTGGAGAAAAATGGCCAAAAATGCCCGAGGAGGTCACAAGGGTTAAATTTGGCAGCATGACTAAAGCACATATAAAAAATTAAACACACCAACAGAGCTGTGTTTGAACATAACCTGAGGTAGGAGAAATGTTTGTTTTACTTGAATAGAAATAAAATAAACAGAATAAAATAATAATAATAATAATAAATGATAATTTTGGTCACATCTTACCCAGGCATATCTTACAGAGCATAAAAACTAAATTAGCACAGTTGTACAGTTGGAAAATAAGCTTTATACCCAGGCTACTTCTGTCAGCATCGCTCACCTGGCTTCAAAACAACGCAGTGATGTTGGTAATTAAATGTATTTTTATATATATATAATTAATTGTAGGTAATAATCAGATTTATTTCATTATACGTTTATTATATCGTTTATTATTATTTTTTATTATTATTTAATATGCAGATTTATATTAAGAGTAAATATTTAATGTATTTTTATTCTTTACGCTGCTTTGAAGGTAACGGATTTGTTCATGCCAATAAAGCAAACTGAAATTGAAATTGTAGATAGACTGTGGCTAGGTTATGCGTCGTGTTGCATTCATGGTCTGAAATACTGTGGGAATTCATGAAAACTTGCAAAATACATAGGTTGCCCTCTGCATCTCTGGCATGACCACGGGCTGGGCCACTTGGGGGTTGGTTCTGGGCCACACGTGGCCCTGGGGCCACTGATTGAATAGGCCTGTCCTTGGATTTATTGGGATGGAATCAAGAACCGGATCACGCTGGTTCAGTCCATCAACATCATTTATGTTTGATCTGAACGATTCCCTCATCGATGCCTCACTTCCCCGCGTCTAGAAAAACACGGTTTCACCAGCGTCAGTGTGAACAAGAACAGAGGGGTGGAGAGAGGAAAGATGGCCGACGGTCACATAAACAGGCTAAAGTGTTCATTTCTCAGCAGAGGAAGTCCTGATGATGATGATGATGATGGTGATGATGATGATGATGATGGTGCATGTATAAATAGCAGTCAGTATATTCCTTATAATCAATGTCTGTAGAGTAAAACATGCATCATTCAGTAAAACTGTAAATGAAAGCTGGTGTATGGCAGAGTATTGATCGGTGATCGATAGATCTAGGGTGGTACTGGTTCTGATGCTAAATCAGCCTTGGTGATATCAGACACATTAGCTCTCCTGTGCTGTTATTCCTGTGAAGTTTTGTGGTTTTCAGATCTAGAGATTTCACCATAACGAATCCTAATGACTTCCTGATTTGAGTTTTTTTTTTGCGTATCAATGAAGTCGTGCTTCATCAATGGATATCTGAGAGGATGTCTGAAGCTGCAGCACAGAAACAGATCTGCTAACATAAACCCACAGATTAGCGTCCCAGGATGATTCAATCTTTGTATCTAGTCTATCGGTGTTAGAATCATCCGATCATGATAAATCCACCTCCCTCACAGTGATTTCCCTCCATAAGAGGTTAAATAAAGTAAATTATCAGGAGCTGGAGGGTTTAAATAAGAACGAGCGAGTGCAGGGTCTTTGGGGAAAGTGAAGAAGAACACTCGAGCAGGAGAGGGAAGATGGAGACAGAGAGGCAGCGAGGAGGAGAGAAAGAGAGCGAGGAAGGCAGGGGGAAGATAGATCACGGTCCTGAGCGATTGTGACAAGCATAGACCCTATCAGCCGCTGTTTGTTTGCACACTCCCCTCTCTGCATTAAAGGAGCCGTCCAGGCCGCCGGCAGGCCGCGAGCGCTCCATCTCATCACCTGACACGCCAACAGATGTTATGGGCTGATAAGAGCCCCGCGGCCCCCTTCCCTTTGCATCTACGATTACCTCCGCACAAAGGAGACGGGGCGGCGAGGAGGGGGGAGGAGGAGGAGGACGGAGAGAGGGAAGGAGGGAGGAGAGGAAATCAAATACTTCATTTTGACCTGGTGTGAAAAAAGCAGATATGAAATAGATGGAGCTAGGGCTGGGAAACACCGACTGTTTTTAGGATAGATCAGGATTATTTTAACAAGAGCAGAGACGGTGTGATTCAGTCAAGATTACAAAGATGGCAAATCCATTAGACATGTTTGGACTCAAAGGAAATGTAAATATCAGTCTGTCAGCTGTAAATATCAGTCTATGTCAGCTGTAAATATCAGTCTATATCAGCTGTAAATATCAGTCTATATCAGCTGTAAATATCAGTCTATATCAGCTGTAAATATCAGTCTATATCAGCTGTAAATATCAGTCTATGTCAGCTGTAAATATCAGTCTATGTCAGCTGTGAATATCAGTCTATATCAGCTGTAAATATCAGTCTATATCAGCTGTAAATATCAGTCTATATCAGCTGTAAATATCAGTCTATATCAGCTGTAAATATCAGTCTATATCAGCTGTAAATATCAGTCTATGTCAGCTGTAAATATCAGTCTATATCAGCTGTAAATATCAGTCTATATCAGCTGTAAATATCAGTCTATGTCAGCTGTAAATATCAGTCTATATCAGCTGTAAATATCAGTCTGTCAGCTGTAAATATCAGTCTATATCAGCTGTAAATATCAGTCTATGTCAGCTGTAAATATCAGTCTATATCAGCTGTAAATATCAGTCTATATCAGCTGTAAATATCAGTCTATATCAGCTGTAAATATCAGTCTATGTCAGCTGTAAATATCAGTCTATATCAGCTGTAAATATCAGTCTATATCAGCTGTAAATATCAGTCTGTATCAGCTGTAAATATCAGTCTATATCAGCTGTAAATATCAGTCTATATCAGCTGTAAATATCAGTCTACATCAGCTGTAAATATCAGTCTATATCAGCTGTAAATATCAGTCTACATCAGCTGTAAATATCAGCTGTAAATATCAGTCTGTATCAGCTGTAAATATCAGTCTATATCAGCTGTAAATATCAGTCTATATCAGCTGTAAATATCAGTCTATATCAGCTGTAAATATCAGTCTATATCAGCTGTAAATATCAGCTGTAAATATCAGTCTGTATCAGCTGTAAATATCAGTCTATATCAGCTGTAAATATCAGTCTATATCAGCTGTAAATATCAGTCTATATCAGCTGTAAATATCAGTCTATGTCAGCTGTAAATATCAGTCTATATCAGCTGTAAATATCAGTCTATATCAGCTGTAAATATCAGTCTACATCAGCTGTAAATATCAGTCTATATCAGCTGTAAATATCAGTCTACATCAGCTGTAAATATCAGCTGTAAATATCAGTCTGTATCAGCTGTAAATATCAGTCTATATCAGCTGTAAATATCAGTCTATATCAGCTGTAAATATCAGTCTATATCAGCTGTAAATATCAGTCTATATCAGCTGTAAATATCAGCTGTAAATATCAGTCTGTATCAGCTGTAAATATCAGTCTATATCAGCTGTAAATATCAGCTGTAAATATCAGTCTATATCAGCTGTAAATATCAGTCTATATCAGCTGTAAATATCAGTCTATATCAGCTGTGAATATCAGTCTATATCAGCTGTAAATATCAGTCTATATCAGCTGTAAATATCAGCTGTGAATATCAGTCTGTATCAGCTGTAAATATCAGTCTATAATGAAAAGTACCCTCTGCCTAAATATTTTGAAATTTTAGCCTGGACCAACAGTTATAGCTGATTTCTTTTTCCTGTCTGATCCTCTTTTCTTAAACTTTCAAATCTCTTTTAAGAGTCATTTATAGTCTAGTTTAGTCTAGTTTATAGTCTTTTTTTCTTTTTTAAGGGTTAATTTAGGTCTGAACAACATTTATAGTATCAGCTAGAGTGAATTTGTAAATGACTGCATAGATAACGGCACATATTGTTCCATCCCTATTTCTATCATTAGTTTGCCTTCACATCCAGCTAGTGCTGCTGTTGGAAATGGACACACACTCTAAAGTCATGAAACATTAGTTTTCTCTGCATTATAATTTTTCATGATGAATTAAAGGGGTGCCATGGTTAATTTAATAGCTTGTGTTGCTGCTAACCCTAGTGCTGGAGTGGTTTTACCAGCTGTTAGCCTGCAGTAGATCTGTTAGATGTAGTAGTAGTGGTAGGTAGTTCAGGCACGTCCAGAGACCGCTGTGGTATCAGACAGGTTTCAGTTCGGTTTTATTTTCATGATTCTGGTGCTGTATACATCTTACGCATCACCACAATCAGCTAAAAGCATTGAGCTGTGATTTTTGTCCCATCTTGCCCGGCCCTAGCTGTGAGAGTACGGCTCTGAAAAAGGCTGCTAGAGGAGGAGAGATGGCGAGGACACTCTCATTTGTCCTGTGTGAAGTGGTAAATGGCCTCGGTGGGCTTCCTGGCCCCGTGCTGTTTGTCTCCGTCCTAATCGGCTTATTCCATAAGCACTGCTGCACCATCGTCATTAAGCAATGATAATGATATTATTTAACAGGGGATGAGAGAATTAAGGAGGCGCGCTATCTGATGGCTAGTTTTACTCACCGCCTCATTTCCTCATCCTGGGAAAATGTAGCATTTCCCCGTTGATAAGGACTGTGCAGCGCTTTAATAGCAGCACCATCCATTGGCTTTATTGCCTAAAAACATCATTACTCTAACTTTTATTGTGCATTACATGGCTGGTTTGTTCTCCAAATAGCACTAACTAAATTGGGATGTCAAAAAGAGAAGAGCATCGTGCTACGGTGGAACATTGGTCTTGTTATGGCGAATGTAACCCAATCAGTGCAGTAAACACAGTCGTATCTCCGCCCCGACTTCCTCCTGATCACTAATTTATGATATAATTTAACAACCTTTCTATATTTGTTCCACTAAACACTCGCATGGCATCAAATTACAGCTCACAAAAAGATCATAGAAACCCAATATCACGCATCCTATTCTCAGCCAATGAATGGAGAGATTGTCTTTCTTTCTTTACCCCCCTCCACAAGTCCAGAGGGGTGGGGGGGCGGCGGGGGGATGACATTACTAAACACAAATCAGCCAATAGAATAAACAAACTCGGGGGGATAAACAACAATGCAATCTCCATCTGCAGCGTAAACAATGTGTGTGTGGCTCCTCTTGATGAGATTGAATATGTGTAGATGATAAGCCAAGCAAGGTAATCAATGCAGTAATGACGAGGATGTGGGAGGTGGAGGGGAGGGGGGCGTTAAAACCAGCTCCTATCACAGGCAGTCATCAGTGGAATTTCTAAAGCTCGCCCTGCGTGTGTGGTTGTGTTTCTGGGTGTTTGTGCGTGGAGCTAAAGCGTGACAAACGCGTCATTTCGTGTGCGAGGGAGATAAGCTCTAAATAATTGCAGTCTGACAGGCCTGAATAATGGCCAAATTAGACAGAAGGTGCACATTATTACCAGCAGCAAACACTCAGGGCCGGCCGGAGATGTACCCGGGCCTGATTAAGACTAGGACGAAGATGCTGATGATGAGGAGGAGGAGGAAGATGGTAAAGATGGTGGTGTTGGTGGTGATGATGATGAGAAGGAAGATGGTAATGATGGTGGTAATAAGGAAGAGGAAGAAGATGGTAAAGATGATCATGATGAAGGTGAGGATGATGAGAAAGATGATGGTATAGATGGTCATGATGGTGGTGGTGATGATGAGGAGGAAGATGGTATAGATGGTCATGATGGTGGTGGTGATGATGAGGAGGAAGATGGTAAAGATGGTCATGATGGTGGTGGTGATGATGAGGAGGAAGATGGTATAGATGGTCATGATGGTGGTGGTGATGAGGATGATGAAGGTGCTGACACCAAAACCGATATTTAGAATAACAGATGAACCAGCTGCTGATGTTGATGCTGAAGCTTCATCATTGATTGCTTTTTTTCGTATTCATGTATCAAAATTATTATCAGAATATCAGCATGAAATTTCGACTGAAAGCAGCTCTTTATATTAGTCTATACTGTCTGAAAATATCAATTTACCATGTCTGTAAATATCAGTCTATCATGTCTGTAAATATCAGTCTATAATGTCTATAAATACCAGTCTATCATGTCTGTAAATACCAGTCTATCGTGTCTGTAAATATCAGTCTATCATGTCTGTAACTACCAGTCTATAATGTCTATAAATATCAGTCTATCATGTCTGTAACTACCAGTCTATAATGTCTATAAATACCAGTCTATCATGTCTGTAAATACCAGTCTATCATGTCTGTAAATATCAGTCTATCATGTCTATAAATACCAGTCTATCATGTCTGTAAATATCAGTCTATCATGTCTGTAACTACCAGTCTATAATGTCTATAAATACCAGTCTATCATGTCTGTAAATACCAGTCTATCGTGTCTGTAAATACCAGTCTATAATGTCTATAAATACCAGTCTATCATGTCTGTAAATACCAGTCTATCGTGTCTGTAAATACCAGTCTATAATGTCTATAAATACCAGTCTATCATGTCTGTAAATACCAGTCTATCGTGTCTGTAAATACCAGTCTATCATGTCTGTAAATATCAGTCTATCATGTCTGTAACTACCAGTCTATAATGTCTATAAATACCAGTCTATCATGTCTGTAAATATCAGTCTATCATGTCTGTAACTACCAGTCTATAATGTCTATAAATACCAGTCTATCATGTCTGTAAATACCAGTCTATCGTGTCTGTAAATATCAGTCTATCATGTCTGTAAATATCAGTCTATCATGTCTGTAACTACCAGTCTATAATGTCTATAAATACCAGTCTATCATGTCTGTAAATATCAGTCTATCATGTCTGTAAATATCAGTCTATCATGTCTGTAAATATCAGTCTATCATGTCTGTAACTACCAGTCTATAATGTCTATAAATACCAGTCTATCATGTCTGTAAATACCAGTCTATCGTGTCTGTAACTACCAGTCTATAATGTCTATAAATACCAGTCTATCATGTCTGTAAATACCAGTCTATCATGTCTGTAAATACCAGTCTATCGTGTCTGTAAATACCAGTCTATCATGTCTATAAATACCAGTCTATCATGTCTGTAAATATCAGTCTATCATGTCTGTAACTACCAGTCTATAATGTCTATAAATACCAGTCTATCATGTCTGTAAATACCAGTCTATCGTGTCTGTAAATACCAGTCTATAATGTCTATAAATACCAGTCTATCATGTCTGTAAATACCAGTCTATCGTGTCTGTAAATACCAGTCTATAATGTCTATAAATACCAGTCTATCATGTCTGTAAATACCAGTCTATCGTGTCTGTAAATACCAGTCTATCATGTCTGTAAATATCAGTCTATCATGTCTGTAACTACCAGTCTATAATGTCTATAAATATCAGTCTATCATGTCTGTAAATATCAGTCTATAATGTCTATAAATACCAGTCTATCATGTCTGTAAATATCAGTCTATCATGTCTGTAAATATCAGTCTATCATGTCTGTAACTACCAGTCTATAATGTCTATAAATACCAGTCTATCATGTCTGTAAATACCAGTCTATCGTGTCTGTAAATACCAGTCTATAATGTCTATAAATACCAGTCTATCATGTCTGTAAATATCAGTCTATAATGTCTGTAAATATCAGTCTATAATGTCTATAAATACCAGTCTATCATGTCTGTAAATACCAGTCTATCGTGTCTGTAAATATCAGTCTATAATGTCTATAAATACCAGTCTATCATGTCTGTAAATACCAGTCTATAATGTCTGTAAATACCAGTCTATCATGTCTGTAAATACCAGTCTATCATGTCTGTAAATACCAGTCTATCGTGTCTGTAAATACCAGTCTATCGTGTCTGTAAATACCAGTCTATCATGTCTGTAAATACCAGTCTATCGTGTCTGTAAATACCAGTCTATCGTGTCTGTAAATATCAGTCTATCGTGTCTGTAACTACCAGTCTATCATGTCTGTAAATACCAGTCTATCGTGTCTGTAAATATCAGTCTATCATGTCTGTAACTACCAGTCTATCATGTCTGTAAATACCAGTCTATCATGTCTGTAACTACCAGTCTATAATGTCTGTAAATACCAGTCTATCATGTCTGTAAATACCAGTCTATCATGTCTGTAAATACCAGTCTATCATGTCTGTAACTACCAGTCTATAATGTCTGTAAATACCAGTCTATCATGTCTGTAAATACCAGTCTATCATGTCTGTAAATACCAGTCTATCATGTCTGTAACTACCAGTCTATAATGTCTGTAAATACCAGTCTATCATGTCTGTAAATACCAGTCTATCATGTCTGTAAAAACCAGTCTATAATGTCTGTAAATACCAGTCTATCATGTCTGTAAATACCAGTCTATAATGTCTGTAAATATCAGTCTATCATGTCTGTAAATACCAGTCTATCATGTCTGTAAATACCAGTCTATCATGTCTGTAACTACCAGTCTATGATGTCTGTAAATACCAGTCTATCATGTCTGTAAATACCAGTCTATCATGTCTGTAAATACCAGTCTATAATGTCTGTAAATACCAGTCTATCATGTCTGTAACTACCAGTCTATAATGTCTGTAAATATCAGTGTATCATGTCTGTAAATACCAGTCTATCATGTCTGTAAATATCAGTCTATAATGTCTGTAAATATCAGTCTATATTGTCTGTAAATACCAGTCTATCATGTCTGTAAATATCAGTCTATCATGTCTGTAAATATCAGTCTATCATGTCTGTAACTACCAGTCTATAATGTCTGTAAATATCAGTGTATCATGTCTGTAAATATCAGTCTATCATGTCTGTAAATACCAGTCTATCATGTCTGTAAATACCAGTCTATAATGTCTGTAAATACCAGTCTATCATGTCTGTAAATACCAGTCTATAATGTCTGTAAATATCAGTGTATCATGTCTGTAAATATCAGTGTATCATGTCTGTAAATACCAGTCTATCATGTCTGTAAATACCAGTCTATAATGTCTGTAAATATCAGTGTATCATGTCTGTAAATATCAGTCTATCATGTCTGTAAATATCAGTCTATCATGTCTGTAAATATCAGTGTATCATGTCTGTAAATACCAGTCTATCATGTCTGTAAATATCAGTCTATAATGTCTGTAAATATCAGTCTATATTGTCTGTAAATACCAGTCTATCATGTCTGTAAATATCAGTCTATCATGTCTGTAAATACCAGTCTATCATGTCTGTAAATACCAGTCTATAATGTCTGTAAATACCAGTCTATCATGTCTGTAACTACCAGTCTATAATGTCTGTAAATATCAGTGTATCATGTCTGTAAATACCAGTCTATCATGTCTGTAAATACCAGTCTATCATGTCTGTAACTACCAGTCTATAATGTCTGTAAATATCAGTGTATCATGTCTGTAAATACCAGTCTATCATGTCTGTAAATATCAGTCTATATTGTCTGTAAATACCAGTCTATCATGTCTGTAAATACCAGTCTATCATGTCTGTAAATATCAGTCTATCATGTCTGTAAATATCAGTCTATCATGTCTGTAAATACCAGTCTATCGTGTCTGTAAATACCAGTCTATCATGTCTGTAAATACCAGTCTATCATGTCTGTAAATACCAATCTATCATGTCTGTAAATATCAGTCTATAATGTCTGTAAATATCAGTCTATCATGTCTGTAAATACCAGTCTATCATGTCTGTAAATATCAGTCTATCATGTCCGTAAATACCAGTCTATCATGTCTGTAAATACCAGTCTATCATGTCTGTAAATATCAGTCTATCATGTCCGTAAATACCAGTCTATCATGTCTGTAAATATCAGTCTATCATGTCTGTAAATATCAGTCTATCGTGTCTGTAAATACCAGTCTATCGTGTCTGTAAATACCAGTCTATCATGTCTGTAAATATCAGTCTATAATGTCTGTAAATATCAGTCTATATTGTCTGTAAATACCAGTCTATCATGTCTGTAAATATCAGTCTATCATGTCTGTAAATATCAGTCTATCATGTCTGTAACTACCAGTCTATAATGTCTGTAAATATCAGTGTATCATGTCTGTAAATACCAGTCTATCATGTCTGTAAATATCAGTCTATAATGTCTGTAAATATCAGTCTATATTGTCTGTAAATACCAGTCTATCATGTCTGTAAATATCAGTCTATCATGTCTGTAAATACCAGTCTATCATGTCTGTAAATACCAGTCTATAATGTCTGTAAATACCAGTCTATCATGTCTGTAAATACCAGTCTATAATGTCTGTAAATACCAGTCTATCATGTCTGTAAATACCAGTCTATCATGTCTGTAACTACCAGTCTATAATGTCTGTAAATATCAGTGTATCATGTCTGTAAATACCAGTCTATCATGTCTGTAAATATCAGTCTATATTGTCTGTAAATACCAGTCTATCATGTCTGTAAATACCAGTCTATCATGTCTGTAAATACCAGTCTATCATGTCTGTAAATATCAGTCTATCATGTCTGTAAATACCAGTCTATCGTGTCTGTAAATACCAGTCTATCATGTCTGTAAATACCAGTCTATCATGTCTGTAAATACCAATCTATCATGTCTGTAAATATCAGTCTATAATGTCTGTAAATATCAGTCTATCATGTCTGTAAATACCAGTCTATCATGTCTGTAAATATCAGTCTATCATGTCCGTAAATACCAGTCTATCATGTCTGTAAATACCAGTCTATCATGTCTGTAAATATCAGTCTATCATGTCTGTAAATATCAGTCTATCGTGTCTGTAAATACCAGTCTATCGTGTCTGTAAATACCAGTCTATCATGTCTGTAAATACCAGTCTATCATGTCTGTAAATATCAGTCTATAATGTCTGTAAATATCAGTCTATCATGTCTGTAAATATCAGTCTATCATGTCTGTAAATATCAGTCTATCGTGTCTGTAAATATCAGTCTATAATGTCTGTAAATACCAGTCTATCATGTCTGTAAATACCAGTCTATCATGTCTGTAAATACCAGTCTATCATGTCTGTAAATACCAGTCTATCGTGTCTGTAAATACCAGTCTATCGTGTCTGTAAATACCAGTCTATAATGTCTGTAAATATCAGTGTATCATGTCTGTAAATACCAGTCTATCATGTCTGTAAATACCAGTCTATCATGTCTGTAACTACCAGTCTATCATGTCTGTAAATATCAGTCTATCATGTCTGTAACTACCAGTCTATCATGTCTGTAAATATCAGTGTATCATGTCTGTAAATACCAGTCTATCATGTCTGTAAATACCAGTCTATCATGTCTGTAAATATCAGTCTATCATGTCTGTAAATATCAGTCTATAATGGCTATGTATATTGTAAGTTGGCTGTAATTATGTGTCTATGCTTCCTGTTACTATCCAACGATATTGTCCATAGTGGCTGTATATTTTGTCTATTGTGGCTGTATATTTTGGTCTATAGTGGCTGTATATTTTGGTCTATCATGGCTGTATATTTTGGTCTATCATGGCTGTATATTTTGGTCTATAGTGGCTGTATATTTCGGTCTATAGTGGCTGTATATTTCGGTCTATAGTGGCTGTATTTTTTGGTCTATAGTGGCTGTATATTTCGGTCTATAGTGGCTGTATATTTCGGTCTATAGTGGCTGTATATTTCGGTCTATAGTGGCTGTATATTTCGGTCTATAGTGGCTGTATATTTTGGTCTATAGTGGTTGTATATTTCGGTCTATAATGGCTTTTTATTTCGGTCTATAGTGGCTGTATATTTCGGTCTATAGTGGCTGTATTTTTTGGTCTATAGTGGCTGTATATTTCGGTCTATAGTGGCTGTATATTTCGGTCTATAGTGGCTTTTTATTTCGGTCTATAGTGGCTGTATATTTCGGTCTATAGTGGCTGTATATTTTGGTCTATAGTGGCTGTATATTTCGGTCTATAGTGGCTGTATATTTCGGTCTATAGTGGCTGTATATTTTGGTCTTTACTGGCTGTATATTTTGTCTATAGTGGCTGTATATTTTGGTCTTTAGTGGCTGTATATTTTGTCTATTGTGGCTGTATATTTTGGTCTATAGTGGCTGTATATTTTGTCTATTGTGGCTGTATATTTTGGTCTATAGTGGCTGTATATTTCGGTCTATAGTGGCTGTATATTTCGGTCTATAGTGGCTGTATATTTCGGTCTATAGTGGCTGTATATTTCGGTCTATAGTGGCTGTATATTTCGGTCTATAGTGGCTGTATATTTTGGTCTATAGTGGCTGTATATTTTTGTGTATAGTGGCTGTATATTTCGGTCTATCGTGGCTGTATATTTTGGTCTATAGTGGCTTTTTATTTCGGTCTATAGTGGCTGTATATTTCGGTCTATAGTGGCTGTATATTTTGATCTATAGTAGCTGTATATTTTGGTCTATCGTGGCTGTATATTTCGGTCTAAAGTAGCTCTATATTTTTGTGTATAATGGCTGTATATTTCGGTCTATTGTGGCTGTATATTTCGGTCTATAGTAGCTCTATATTTTGGTCTACAGTGGCTGTATATTTCGGTCTATCGTGGCTGTATATTTTGGTCTATAGTGGCTGTATATTTTGGTCTTTACTGGCTGTATATTTCGGTCTATAGTGGCTGTATATTTCGGTCTATAGTGGCTGTATATTTTGTCTATAGTGGCTGTATATTTTGGTCTTTAGTGGCTGTATATTTTGGTCTTTACTGGCTGTATATTTTGTCTATAGTGGCTGTATATTTTGGTCTTTAGTGGCTGTATATTTTTGTGTATAGTGGCTGTATATTTCGGTCTATAGTGGCTGTATATTTCGGTCTATAGTGGCTGTATATTTTGGTCTATCGTGGCTGTATATTTTGGTCTATCGTGGCTGTATATTTTTATCTATAGTAGCTGTATATTTTTGTCTATAGTGGCTGTATATTTTGGTCTATCGTGGCTGTATATTTTTGTCTTTAGTGGCTGTATATTTTGGTCTATAGTGGCTGTATATTTTGGTCTATAGTGGCTGTATATTTCGGTCTATAGTGGCTGTATATTTTGGTCTATAGTGGATGTATATTTTGGTCTATAGTGGCTGTATATTTTTTGGAATATTGGGTGTATATTTTGTCTATTGTGGCTGTATATTTTTGTCTATAGTGGCTGTATATTTTGTCTATAGTGGCTGTATATTTTGTCTATTGTGGCTGTATATTTTGGTCTATAGTGGCTGTATATTTCGGTCTATAGTGGCTTTTTATTTCGGTCTATAGTGGCTGTATATTTCGGTCTATAGTGGCTGTATATTTTGGTCTATCGTGGCTGTATATTTCGGTCTATAGTGGTTGTATAGTTCAGTCTATAGTGGCTGTATATTTTTGTCTATAGTGGCTGTATAATTCGGTCTATAGTGGCTGTATATTTTGGTCTATAGTGGCTGTATATTTTGGTCTATAGTGGCTGTATATTTTTGTGTATAGTGGCTGTATATTTCGGTCTATCGTGGCTGTATATTTTGGTCTATAGTGGCTGTATATTTTGGTCTTTACTGGCTGTATATTTCGGTCTATAGTGGCTGTATATTTCGGTCTATAGTGGCTGTATAATTCGGTATATAGTGGCTGTATATTTTGGTCTATAGTGGCTGTATATTTTGTCTATAGTGGCTGTATATTTTGGTCTATCGTGGCTGTATATTTCGGTCTATCGTGGCTGTATATTTCGGTCTATAGTAGCTCTATATTTTTGTGTATAGTGGCTGTATATTTCGGTCTATAGTGGCTGTATATTTTGGTCTATAGTGGCTGTATATTTTGGTCTATAGTGGCTGTATATTTTTGTGTATAGTGGCTGTATATTTCGGTCTATAGTGGCTGTATATTTTGTCTATAGTGGCTGTATATTTTGGTCTTTAGTGGCTGTATATTTTGGTCTTTACTGGCTGTATATTTTGTCTATAGTGGCTGTATATTTTGGTCTTTAGTGGCTGTATATTTTTGTGTATAGTGGCTGTATATTTCGGTCTATAGTGGCTGTATATTTCGGTCTATAGTGGCTGTATATTTCGGTCTATCGTGGCTGTATATTTTGGTCTATCGTGGCTGTATATTTTTCGGTCTATAGTAGCTCTATATTTTTGTGTATAGTGGCTGTATATTTCGGTCTATAGTGGCTGTATATTTTGGTCTATAGTGGATGTATATTTTGGTCTATAGTGGCTGTATATTTTTGTGTATAGTGGCTGTATATTTCGGTCTATCGTGGCTGTATATTTTGGTCTATAGTGGCTGTATATTTTGGTCTTTAGTGGCTGTATATTTTGGTCTTTACTGGCTGTATATTTTGTCTATAGTGGCTGTATATTTTGTCTATTGTGGCTGTATATTTTGGTCTATAGTGGCTGTATATTTTGGTCTATAGTGGCTGTATATTTCGGTCTATAGTGGCTGTATATTTCGGTCTATAGTGGCTGTATATTTCGGTCTATAGTGGCTGTATATTTCGGTCTATAGTGGCTGTATATTTCGGTCTATAGTGGCTGTATATTTTGGTCTATCGTGGCTGTATATTTTGGTCTATCGTGGCTGTATATTTCGGTCTATAGTAGCTCTATATTTTTGTGTATAGTGGCTGTATATTTCGGTCTATAGTGGCTGTATATTTTGGTCTATAGTGGCTGTATATTTTGGTCTATAGTGGCTGTATATTTTGGTCTATAGTGGCTGTATATTTTGGTCTATAGTGGCTGTATATTTTTGTGTATAGTGGCTGTATATTTCGGTCTATCGTGGCTGTATATTTTGGTCTATAGTGGCTGTATATTTTGGTCTATAGTGGCTGTATATTTCGGTCTATAGTGGCTGTATATTTCGGTCTATAGTGGCTGTATATTTCGGTCTATAGTGGCTGTATATTTCGGTCTATAGTGGCTGTATATTTCGGTCTATAGTGGCTGTATATTTTGGTCTATAGTGGCTGTATATTTTGGTCTATAGTGGCTGTATATTTCGGTCTATAGTGGCTGTATATTTCGGTCTATAGTGGCTGTATATTTCGGTCTATAGTGGCTGTATATTTTGGTCTATAGTGGCTGTATATTTTGGTCTATAGTGGCTGTATATTTTTGTGTATAGTGGCTGTATATTTCGGTCTATAGTGGCTGTATATTTTGGTCTATAGTGGATGTATATTTTGGTCTATAGTGGCTGTATATTTTTGTGTATAGTGGCTGTATATTTCGGTCTATCGTGGCTGTATATTTTGGTCTTTAGTGGCTGTATATTTTGGTCTTTACTGGCTGTATATTTTGTCTATAGTGGCTGTATATTTTGTCTATTGTGGCTGTATATTTTGGTCTATAGTGGCTGTATATTTTGGTCTATAGTGGCTGTATATTTCGGTCTATAGTGGCTGTATATTTCGGTCTATAGTGGCTGTATATTTTGGTCTATCGTGGCTGTATATTTTGGTCTATCGTGGCTGTATATTTCGGTCTATAGTAGCTCTATATTTTTGTGTATAGTGGCTGTATATTTCGGTCTATAGTGGCTGTATATTTTGGTCTATAGTGGCTGTATATTTTGGTCTATAGTGGCTGTATATTTCGGTCTATAGTGGCTGTATATTTTGGTCTATCATGGCTGTATATTTTGGTCTATCGTGGCTGTATAATTTGGTCTATCGTGGCTGTATATTTCGGTCTATAGTGGTTGTATAGTTCAGTCTATAGTGGCTGTATATTTTGGTCTATAGTGGCTGTATATTTTGTCTATCGTGGCTGTATATTTCGGTCTATAGTGGCTGTATATTTCGGTCTATAGTGGCTGTATATTTCGGTCTATAGTGGCTGTATATTTTGGTCTATAGTGGCTGTATATTTCGGTCTATAGTGGCTGTATATTTCGGTCTATAGTGGCTGTATATTTTGGTCTATAGTGGCTGTATATTTCGGTCTATAGTGGCTGTATATTTCGGTCTATAGTGGCTGTATATTTCGGTCTATAGTGGCTGTATATTTCGGTCTATAGTGGCTGTATATTTTGGTCTATAGTGGCTGTATATTTTGGTCTATAGTGGCTGTATATTTCGGTCTATAGTGGCTGTATATTTTGGTCTATAGTGGTTGTATATTTCGGTCTATAATGGCTTTTTATTTCGGTCTATAGTGGCTGTATATTTCGGTCTATAGTGGCTGTATATTTTGGTCTATAGTAGCTCTATATTTTTGTGTATAGTGGCTGTATATTTCGGTCTATAGTGGCTGTATTTTTTGGTCTATAGTGGCTGTATATTTCGGTCTATAGTGGCTGTATATTTCGGTCTATAGTGGCTGTATATTTCGGTCTATAGTGGCTGTATATTTTGGTCTATAGTGGCTGTATATTTCGGTCTATAGTGGCTGTATATTTCGGTCTATAGTGGCTGTATATTTCGGTCTATAGTGGCTGTATATTTTGTCTATAGTGGCTGTATATTTTGGTCTTTAGTGGCTGTATATTTTTGTGTATAGTGGCTGTATATTTCGGTCTATAGTGGCTGTATACTTTGTCTATTGTGGCTGTATTTTTTGGTCTATCGCGGCTGTATATTTTGGTCTATAGTGGCTGTATATTTTGTCTATTGTGGCTGTATATTTTGGTCTATCATGGCTGTATATTTGGGTCTATAGTGGCTGTATATTTCGGTCTATAGTGGCTGTATATTTCGGTCTATAGTGGCTGTATATTTCGGTCTATAGTGGCTCTATATTTCGGCCTATGGTGGCTGTATATTTCGGTCTATGGTGGCTGTATATTTTGGTCTATCGTGGCTCTATATTTCGGTCTAAAGTAGCTGTATATTTTGGTCTATAGTGGCTGTATATTTTGGTCTATAGTGGCTGTATATTTCGGTCTATAGTGGCTGTATATTTTGGTCTATAGTGGCTGTATATTTCGGTCTATAGTGGCTGTATATTTCGGTCTATAGTGGCTGTATATTTCGGCCTATGGTGGCTGTATATTTCGGTCTATAGTGGCTGTATATTTTGGTCTATAGTAGCTGTATATTTTGGTCTATCGTGGCTGTTTATTTCGGTCTATAGTAGCTCTATATTTTTTTGTATAGTGGCTGTATATTTTGGTCTATAGTGGCTGTATATTTTGGTCTATCATGGCTGTATATTTTGGTCTATAGTGGCTGTATATTTTGGTCTATCATGGCTGTATATTTTGGTCTATCGTGGCTGTATATTTTTGTGTATAGTGGCTGTATATTTCGGTCTATAGTGGCTGTATATTTCGGTCTATAGTGGCTGTATATTTCGGTCTATAGTGGCTGTATATTTCGGCCTATGGTGGCTGTATTTTTTGGTCTATAGTGGCTGTATATTTCGGTCTATAGTGGCTGTATATTTTGGTCTATCGTGGCTGTATATTTCGGTCTATAGTGGCTGTATATTTCGGTCTATAGTGGCTGTATATTTCGGTCTATCGTGGCTGTATATTTCGGTCTATAGTGGCTGTATATTTCGGTCTATAGTGGCTGTATATTTCGGCCTATGGTGGCTGTATATTTTGGTCTATAGTGGCTGTATATTTAGGTCTATAGTAGCTGTATATTTTGGTCTATAGTGGCTGTATATTTCGGTCTATCGTGGCTGTATATTTCGGTCTATAGTGGCTGTATATTTCGGTCTATAGTGGCTGTATATTTCGGTCTATAGTGGCTGTATATTTCGGCCTATGGTGGCTGTATATTTTGGTCTATAGTGGCTGTATATTTTGGTCTATCGTGGCTGTATATTTCGGTCTATAGTATCTCTATATTTTTGTGTATAGTGGCTGTATATTTCGGTCTATAGTTGCTGTATATTTCGGTCTATAGTGGCTGTATATTTCGGTCTATAGTAGCTCTATATTTAGGTCTATAGTGGCTGTATGTTTTGGTCTATAGTGGCTGTATATTTCGGTCTATCGTGGCTGTATATTTCGGTCTATAGTGGCTGTATATTTCGGTCTATAGTGGCTGTATATTTCGGTCTATAGTGGCTGTATATTTCGGCCTATGGTGGCTGTATATTTTGGTCTATAGTGGCTGTATATTTTGGTCTATCGTGGCTGTATATTTCGGTCTATAGTATCTCTATATTTTTGTGTATAGTGGCTGTATATTTCGGTCTATAGTATCTCTATATTTTTGTGTATAGTGGCTGTATATTTCGGTCTATAGTATCTCTATATTTTTGTGTATAGTGGCTGTATATTTCGGTCTATAGTTGCTGTATATTTCGGTCTATAGTGGCTGTATGTTTCGGTCTATAGTATCTCTATATTTTTGTGTATAGTGGCTGTATATTTCGGTCTATAGTTGCTGTATATTTCGGTCTATAGTGGCTGTATATTTCGGTCTATAGTGGCTGTATATTTCGGTCTATAGTGGCTGTATATTTCGGTCTATAGTGGCTGTATATTTCGGTCTATAGTGGCTGTATATTTCGGTCTATAGTGGCTGTATGTTTCGGTCTATAGTAGCTCTATATTTAGGTCTATAGTGGCTGTATATTTTGTCTATTGTGGCTGTATTTTTTGGTCTATAGTGGCTGTATATTTCGGTCTATAGTGGCTGTATATTTTGGTCTATCGCGGCTGTATATTTTGGTCTATAGTGGCTGTATATTTTGGTCTATAGTGGCTGTATATTTCGGTCTATCGTGGCTGTATATTTCGGTCTATAGTGGCTGTATATTTCGGTCTATAGTGGCTGTATATTTCGGTCTATAGTGGCTGTATATTTCGGCCTATGGTGGCTGTATATTTTGGTCTATAGTGGCTGTATATTTTGGTCTATCGTGGCTGTATATTTCGGTCTATAGTATCTCTATATTTTTGTGTATAGTGGCTGTATATTTCGGTCTATAGTTGCTGTATATTTCGGTCTATAGTGGCTGTATATTTCGGTCTATAGTAGCTCTATATTTAGGTCTATAGTGGCTGTATGTTTTGGTCTATAGTGGCTGTATATTGGTCTATCGTGGCTGTATATTTCGGTCTATAGTGGCTGTATATTTCGGTCTATAGTGGCTGTATATTTCGGCCTATGGTGGCTGTATATTTTGGTCTATAGTGGCTGTATATTTTGGTCTATCGTGGCTGTATATTTCGGTCTATAGTATCTCTATATTTTTGTGTATAGTGGCTGTATATTTCGGTCTATAGTATCTCTATATTTTTGTGTATAGTGGCTGTATATTTCGGTCTATAGTATCTCTATATTTTTGTGTATAGTGGCTGTATATTTCGGTCTATAGTTGCTGTATATTTCGGTCTATAGTGGCTGTATGTTTCGGTCTATAGTATCTCTATATTTTTGTGTATAGTGGCTGTATATTTCGGTCTATAGTTGCTGTATATTTCGGTCTATAGTGGCTGTATGTTTCGGTCTATAGTATCTCTATATTTTTGTGTATAGTGGCTGTATATTTCGGTCTATAGTGGCTGTATGTTTCGGTCTATAGTATCTCTATATTTTTGTGTATAGTGGCTGTATATTTCGGTCTATAGTTGCTGTATATTTCGGTCTATAGTGGCTGTATATTTCGGTCTATAGTGGCTGTATGTTTCGGTCTATAGTAGCTCTATATTTAGGTCTATAGTGGCTGTATATTTTGTCTATTGTGGCTGTATTTTTTGGTCTATAGTGGCTGTATATTTCGGTCTATAGTGGCTGTATATTTTGGTCTATCGCGGCTGTATATTTTGGTCTATAGTGGCTGTATATTTTGTCTATTGTGGCTGTATATTTTGGTCTATCATGGCTGTATATTTTGGTCTATAGTGGCTGTATATTTCGGTCTATAGTGGCTGTATATTTCGGTCTATAGTGGCTGTATATTTCGGTCTATAGTGGCTTTTTATTTCGGTCTATAGTGGCTGTATATTTCGGTCTATAGTAGGCTGTATAATTCGGTCTATAGTGGCTTTTTATTTCGGTCTATAGTGGCAGTATATTTCGGTCTATAGTGGCAGTATATTTCGGTCTATAGTGGCTGTATATTTCGGTCTATAGTAGGCTGTATAATTCGGTCTATAGTGGCTTTTTATTTCGGTCTATAGTGGCTGTATATTTCGGTCTATAGTGGCTGTATATTTTGGTCTATAGTGGCTGTATATTTCGGTCTATAGTGGCTGTATATTTCGGTCTATAGTGGCTGTATATTTCGGTCTATAGTGGCTTTTTATTTCGGTCTATAGTGGCTGTATATTTCGGTCTATAGTAGGCTGTATAATTCGGTCTATAGTGGCTGTATATTTTGGTCTATCATGGCTGTATATTTTGGTCTATAGTGGCTGTATATTTTGGTCTATAGTGGCTGTATATTGTGGCCTATAGCAAACTTAAATGCACGTCTATTTGGACCATATACATAACAGCAGGTCTAGGCAAGGCCAGCACCACTTTACTGATTTGACAACATCCTGATAATGTGAGAACAGAACTTCATGTTCCTTTTGTTTTGTATGAGAGTGTCTGCAGGTGAGTGGATGGATATGTGTTTATGAATGGATGTCCAATCAGGCCTCTAGACCCATGTATTTTCTGTAAATGCTCCTGGGAGTGGTGCTCAGGTATCCTCCAGGTGTAGGAAACTCTGCATGTTCCCTCCCTTTGTATTTGAAAAACCAGCAGCCTGATGAGTGGAAACCCTCACAGAGAGTGAGGCCTGCAACTGTTCTGCATATAGACAGCTCTGATGGTAAAGATGGTGGTGTTAGCACACCCTTTTAACTCCCAGTCCTAATCCTTCTTCCCTTTTCTCTGCCTTTCTTCTTTTCTGGAGCATTAGCATCCAAACCGCTCCTCCGTCTTACCTGTGGACGACCTCCCGTTGAGCGTCAGCCCACACACGGAGAAAAAAGTGGGATGAGCAAAGAGAAAGAGGATGAGGGGGGTAAAACAGCCACGGCCGTTGATAATCAGCGGATAAAAACGCAGCGCTGCAAGGTCAGGGAAAGGACGAGGAAACAGTTGGCTGAAGCTGCGTTTGTGGGAAACGGGCGAGAACAGAGAGAAGACGGAGGATCGCCGGCTTTGATGTCGATCAGCTTTGGATTCGCTGTTTTGTCTGTGTTCGCCGTTACGCCACGCTCAGGTAGAAAGATGAGAAAGGCCCTTTCTGTGGCCATGGAGCCTACCTGAGGCCTAACCAAAACAAGGAACCTGTAGCCGCCGTACGGATCACAGTGGAGCTTCAGCATGACCTAACGGCGGATAGACAGGCTGAGAAATGACAGAATCCAGCATGTAGAGGAGAAAAAACCAAAGCTCAAATCAATTTCTCCAGCTGACATGAACCTTTATGGCATAAATCAGAGCATAGAGCAAAGTAAATGACATCAAACTGAGGTAATTCTGCAGAGCAAAGACACACTTCATGCTTCTCCTCCAAAATAACACCGATTTCTGTTGAATTTGGTGCTTAAACATCACTCATGAGCTATATGTCACTGCTCCTTTACTTCACAGCTGCTGGCTCTCTAATGATGGCGGCCTCGTCTGACATTAATGCTGAATGACAACAATGTAGAGGACAGGGAATATGATCTACAGGAACACATGGCGGTGGATGGAGCAGCCTGCTGCCTCACCGGGACCATGTTGTAAGGCCCAGTGAGAGTTCCTGCCTTGCCCCTCCCTCTTAGCCTCACCCTGAAGTGTCCACATCTGGTGGTCGGGTGTCCTACTGCAAACCAACTCCAGACTTTTTTAAGAACCTGATGAATAAAGCATGTTTACCACTGATTATCTCAGCTTTAGCAGAGCTACAGCTGCATTCTTTGACCCATCATGGACTTTAATTCATGAGTAAAACCACCTGTGGACAGGTGTTGGAGCCTTTATACAGGTTGCTGCTACGCTAGGCTGAAGACAAACCGAGTTGATCTGTTGCAGCTCTCAGTGAGGAAAGTCAGGTTTACCTGCAACAGAGCAAAGGTGATTCACACGAGGCATCAGAAACACAGTGACAGAGGGGAATAGGAACAGCAGAAACATTCACAAATATAAAACAGTGATTAAAACAGCCACAAGATACAAAGATCACAACCTCTCCCAGCCCCCACAGGTCAGGACTCACATGAGATTTATCAAACACTCAGCTCCACTAAAGACAGCTCTTAACTGTCCCAAACTCACTTTCAAATAGAACTCCAGTGCTAACACTGCTCGTCAGCCTGGTCCACAGAGACGCTGTGCAGAGTGAGCACACTCGCTGCATGTTGCTGTTATTACAGACAGACTGAGAGGGGACCTGGCTAACCTGCTGCAGCTGATTTACAGCCACACAGTGAGGTTGTTGGTTATCCGCCTGCTCTCTGAGCTGTTATCACTCTGCCACGCTCTTTTTGTTGACCCACCCCCGTGACGGCAGAGTGAACCATCAATAATGTCCGTTATATGTGCAGTGAAGCAGAGGATCATGACCTTTGGTCCTCTGACCCCCCCACTCATATCAGAGAGGCTCAGCCCCAGCACGCACCAGGACAAATGAACATTGATTTTAATTGTTAGTGTTAATTCCCCATCATAGTAGGCCTGCATGTGCTTTTGTTACCATGACATCAGCGTATAAACTACACCTTATTATAACAGTGTATGAGGGCCACGTAAAAAATAACAAGAAAAGAAAACTGATTATTAATCCCCCCCAAAAAATGAAATTCCTCATCTTAAAAAGTTAATTTAAAAGAAAAAAATTATAACATTTCTAACTTTAAAAGCTATGAACAAAAATTTAACATTTTTAAAATTATGAAATAAAAAAATTCAAACCAGTGTTTTCAGTCTGGTTTTTAGTACATTTCTGATTTTGCTCTGTTGCAAATTTAAAACTTTAATGTCATTTTTTTTTTTTTTTTTTTTTTTTTTAAGATTTATTTTTGGGCCGTTTCATGCTTTTATTTGATAGATGAGGACAGTGGATGGACTCAGAGACAGGGAGGAGAGTGGGGAGAGACATGAGGTAAAGGGCCTCAGGCCAGTTTTAAACCCCGGGCCGCCAGCGTACACGGGTGGCCCCTAAAACCACTCGACCATCTGTCACCCAAAATTCAAGAATTTTCAAAGTCAGGAATTTTGAGGGGTTTTTTTTCTTGTAATTTTCCAACAGTTTGAGCTAGAAAATTATCTAAATAGAATAAATAAATAAATAAATAAATGTAAATAAAAATTCTGCCCCAGATGTTGACTTTATTCCCCTAAAAATAATACACTCTGATTTTTTCATTATATATTTTTGTTTTTATTTTTTCAAAAAACTTTTGAAAAAAAAAAAGAACTGTATGCACATCTAATTTTGACAGTCAGAGCAGTCAGCCCCTCCACGAGGAACCACTGCACTCGTGATGATGGTTTTGCAAACACCTGTTTGATGTCATAAATAACCCCAGAGACAGTACTGATACCCAGCAGCACCACCGTCAGGATGAAGAACCACAATCAGAAATCCTTCACTGCAACATTCAACTCTGACCTCGGACAACTCTGAGATCAATTCATCCTGCGTATTGATTTATTTCCTCATCACTGCATGTGCAACAGTAAGATTTACAGCAATAAAAGACAATAAAAAGACAAAAGACAATAAAATGTCTGAAACTTTAAGCCATGCAGAGGTGTAGCTCGTCAGATTGTGCTTTGGTGAACAGACTTCCATGACCAGAAGCCTCTTGTATCCTCGTCTCCTCCAGAAGCCTCCTGTATCCTCATCTCCTCCAGAAGCTTCCTGTATCCTTGTCTCCTCCAGGTGCTCTTCATCACGGCATAGGGAGAGGTCTCTGAGTCAGCCAAGGAGAGGATATGCATGGATGGGCAAAGTAATGAAAATAGAAGCACCTGCACTCAAAACAGAGGGTTAGGGTCAGAGTTCAAATCAGTCTGAGACTTAAATTCAGCTAACATAGAAATCTGCATCTAAAGGTGGTCAGCAGATGACCTGGAACACTTTAACGACCATTAAACCAAACTGGAACCATTAAAGTTCAGATTCTGTCCAGTGACTCTGCAGGAGTTTCCATCACTAACAGACGAGAGAGACGGGACAGGTCAGACTAACTCTGGATGGGACGGTCCTCGCTGACTCCGGTCCTCTCTGATTCCGGTCCTCGCTGACTCCGGTCCTCTCTGACTCCGGTCCTCTCTCACTCTGGTCCTCTCTGACTCCGGTCCTCTCTGACTCTGGTCCTCTCTGACTCTGGTCCTCTCTGACTCCGGTCCTCGCTGAATCCGGTCCTCGCTGACTCCGGTCCTCTCTCACTCTGGTCCTCTCTGACTCCGGTCCTCTCTCACTCTGGTCCTCTCTGACTCCGGTCCTCTCTCACTCTGGTCCTCTCTGACTCCGGTCCTCTCTGACTCTGGTCCTCTCTGACTCTGGTCCTCTCTGACTCCGGTCCTCGCTGAATCCGGTCCTCGCTGACTCCGGTCCTCTCTCACTCTGGTCCTCTCTGACTCCGGTCCTCTCTGACTCTGGTCCTCTCTGACTCTGGTCCTCTCTGACTCCGGTCCTCGCTGAATCCGGTCCTCGCTGACTCCGGTCCTCTCTCACTCTGGTCCTCTCTGACTCCGGTCCTCTCTCACTCTGGTCCTCTCTGACTCCGGTCCTCTCTCACTCTGGTCCTCTCTGACTCCGGTCCTCGCTGAATCCGGTCCTCGCTGACTCCGGTCCTCTCTCACTCTGGTCCTCTCTCACTCCGGTCCTCTCTCACTCTGGTCCTCTCTGACTCCGGTCCTCTCTCACTCTGGTCCTCTCTGACTCCGGTCCTCTCTGACTCCGGTCCTCTCTGACTCCGGTCCTCACTGAATCCGGTCCTCGCTGACTCCGGTCCTCGCTGACTCCGGTCCTCGCTGACTCCGGTCCTCTCTGACTCCGGTCCTCGCTGAATCCGGTCCTCGCTGACTCCGGTCCTCGCTGACTCCGGTCCTCTCTGACTCCGGTCCTCTCTGACTCCGGTCCTCGCTGAATCCGGTCCTCGCTGACTCCGGTCCTCGCTGACTCCGGTCCTCTCTGACTCCGGTCCTCGCTGACTCCGGTCCTCTCTGACTCCGGTCCTCGCTGACTCCGGTCCTCTCTGACTCCGGTCCTCGCTGACTCCGGTCCTCTCTGACTCCTGTCCTCGCTGAATCCGGTCCTCACTGACTCCGGTCCTCGCTGACTCCGGTCCTCGCTGACTCCGGTCCTCTCTGACTCCGGTCCTCGCTGAATCCGGTCCTCGCTGACTCCGGTCCTCGCTGACTCCGGTCCTCTCTGACTCCGGTCCTCTCTGACTCCGGTCCTCGCTGAATCCGGTCCTCGCTGACTCCGGTCCTCGCTGACTCCGGTCCTCTCTGACTCCGGTCCTCGCTGAATCCGGTCCTCTCTGACTCCGGTCCTCGCTGAATCCGGTCCTCTCTGACTCCGGTCCTCGCTGACTCCGGTCCTCGCTGACTCCGGTCCTCTCTGACTCCTGTCCTCGCTGAATCCGGTCCTCGCTGACTCCGGTCCTCGCTGACTCCGGTCCTGACTCCGGTCCTCTCTGACTCCTGTCCTCGCTGAATCCGGTCCTCGCTGACTCCGGTCCTCGCTGACTCCGGTCCTCTCTGACTCCGGTCCTCGCTGACTCCTGTCCTCTGACTCGGTCCTCGCTGAATCCTGACTCCGGTCCTCTCTGACTCCGGTCCTCTCTGACTCTGGTCCTCGCTGACTCCGGTCCTCTCTGACTCCGGTCCTCGCTGAATCCGGTCCTCGCTGACTCCGGTCCTCTCTGACTCCGGTCCTCTCTGACTCCGGTCCTCGCTGACTCCGGTCCTCGCTGACTCCGGTCCTCTCTGACTCCTGTCCTCGCTGAATCCGGTCCTCGCTGACTCCGGTCCTCGCTGACTCCGGTCCTCGCTGACTCCGGTCCTCTCTGACTCCGGTCCTCGCTGACTCCGGTCCTCGCTGACTCCGGTCCTCGCTGACTCCGGTCCTCTCTGACTCCGGTCCTCGCTGACTCCGGTCCTCTCTGACTCCTGTCCTCGCTGAATCCGGTCCTCGCTGACTCCGGTCCTCTCTGACTCCGGTCCTCTCTGACTCCGGTCCTCGCTGACTCCGGTCCTCTCTGACTCCGGTCCTCGCTGACTCCGGTCCTCGCTGACTCCGGTCCTCTCTCCCAGCTTCACATTTCCAGATTTAGAACAGAACCATCCAAATCTTTGTCAAACAGCCGTCTGAAATCACCAGGAGAGATCCAGATCAGCCTCTAATCTCCACGCTGACCACGGCCCAGCAAACGGTTATCTGTGAGCGCTGATGATCAGAAGATTAGTGTTTTTAAACGCTGATCCATGTAGACCTCCCTGAGGTGGACTCTGGGTCTGAATCACACCATCATATCAGAGACTCAGACTCACAGAGACCACGTGTTGGCTTTTAGGGTGAAAGGGGATGAAGGAGCGGCGAGGCTGGAGTGGATCATGTACATAATCACTGGTTTATCACTACAGCATCGCTCCAAATCACTAAAGCAGCGCTCCGATCACGATAAACACAGCAGAGGCTCACTTCCTCTGGCCTGGGCATCTTTGACCTGATGGAGACGACAGAGGGCTGGAGGTGTCAGTGATGCTACAGTAGCATAATAGTAGCATCGCCTACAGCCTTTATTGACAGCATCACTGACACCTACAGACAGCCTTTATTAACATTATCATTGACACCTACAGACAGCCTTTAACATTATCACTGACACCTACAGACAGCCTTTAACATTATCACTGACACCTACTGACAGCCTTTATTAACAGCATCACTGACACCTACAGACAGCCTTTAACATTATCACTGACACCTACTTACAGCCTTTATTAACAGCATCACTGACACCTACTGACAGCCTTTATTAACAGCATCACTGACACCTACAGACAGCCTTTTTTAACATTATCACTGACACCTACAGACAGCCTTTATTAACATTATCACTGACACCTACAGACAGCCTTTATTAACATTATCACTGACACCTACAGACAGCCTTTATTAACATTATCACTGACACCTACAGACAGCCTTTATTAACAGCATCACTGACACCTACAGACAGCCTTTAACATTATCACTGACACCTACAGACAGCCTTTATTGACAGCATCACTGACACCTACAGACAGCCTTTATTGACAGCATCACTGACACCTACAGACAGCCTTTATTAACAGCATCATTGACACCTACAGACAGCCTTTATTGACAGCATCACTGACACCTACAGACAGCCTTTAACATTATCACTGACACCTACTTACAGCCTTTATTAACAGCATCACTGACACCTACTGACAGCCTTTATTAACAGCATCACTGACACCTACAGACAGCCTTTTTTAACATTATCACTGACACCTACAGACAGCCTTTATTAACATTATCACTGACACCTACAGACAGCCTTTATTAACATTATCACTGACACCTACAGACAGCCTTTATTAACAGCATCACTGACACCTACAGACAGCCTTTAACATTATCACTGACACCTACAGACAGCCTTTATTAACAGCATCATTGACACCTACAGACAGCCTTTATTGACAGCATCACTGACACCTACAGACAGCCTTTATTAACAGCATCATTGACACCTACAGACAGCCTTTATTGACAGCATCACTGACACCTACAGACAGCCTTTATTGACAGCATCATTGACACCTACAGACAGCCTTTAACATTATCACTGACACCTACAGACAGCCTTTATTGACAGCATCACTGACACCTATAGACAGCCTTTAACATTATCACTGACACCTACAGACAGCCTTTTTTAACATTATCACTGACACCTACAGACAGCCTTTATTAACAGCATCACTGACACCTACAGACAGCCTTTATTAACATTATCACTGACACCTACAGACAGCCTTTATTAACATTATCACTGACACCTACAGACGGCCTTTATTAACATTATCACTGACACCTACAGACAGCCTTTATTAACATTATCACTGACACCTACAGACAACCTTTATTAACATTATCACTGACACCTACAGACAGCCTTTATTAACAGCATCACTGACACCTACAGACAGCCTTTATTAACATTATCACTGACACCTACAGACAGCCTTTATTAACATTATCACTGACACCTACAGACAGCCTTTATTAACATTATCACTGACACCTACAGACAGCCTTTTTTAACATTATCACTGACACCTACAGACAGCCTTTATTAACAGCATCACTGACACCTACAGACAGCCTTTTTTAACATTATCACTGACACCTACAGACAGCCTTTATTAACATTATCACTGACACCTACAGACGGCCTTTATTAACATTATCACTGACACCTACAGACAGCCTTTATTAACATTATCACTGACACCTACAGACAGCCTTTATTAACATTATCACTGACACCTACAGACAGCCTTTATTAACAGCATCACTGACACCTACAGACAGCCTTTATTAACATTATCACTGACACCTACAGACGGCCTTTATTAACATTATCACTGACACCTACAGACAGCCTTTATTAACAGCATCACTGACACCTACAGACAGCCTTTATTAACAGCATCACTGACACCTACAGGCGGCCTTTATAAATTGCATCACTGACACCTACAGGCGGCCTTTATTGACAGCATCACTGACACCTACAGACAGCCTTAATTAATATTATCACTGACACCTACAGACAGCCTTTATTAACAGCATCACTGACACCTACAGGCGGCCTTTATTAACAGCATCACTGACACCTACAGGCGGCCTTTATTAACAGCATCACTGACACCTACAGACAGCCTTTATTAATATTATCACTGACACCTACAGACAGCCTTTATTAACAGCAGCACTGACACCTACAGACAGCCTTTATTAACAGCATCACTGACACCTACAGACAGCCTTTATTAACAGCATCACTGACACCTACAGACAGCCTTTATTAACAGCATCACTGACACCTACAGACAGCCTTTATTAATATTATCACTGACACCTACAGACAGCCTTTATTAACAGCAGCACTGACACCTACAGACAGCCTTTATTAACAGCATCACTGACACCTACAGACAGCCTTTATTAACAGCATCACTGACACCTACAGACAGCCTTTATTAACAGCATCACTGACACCTACAGACAGCCTTTATTGACAGCATCAAGAGGAGAAGACTGGTAGAGAGGAGAGAGGAGAGAGAGGAGAGAGGAGAGAGGAGAGAGAGGAGAGAGGAGAGGAGAGGAGAGAGGAGAGAGGAGAGGAGAGAGGAGAGAGGAGAGAGGAGAGGAGAGAGAGGAGAGAGGAGAGAGGAGAGGAGAGAGGAGAGAAGAGAGAGGAGAGGAGAGAGAGGAGAGAGGAGAGGAGAGAGGAGA
This sequence comes from Cheilinus undulatus, assembly GCF_018320785.1. Lineage (NCBI taxonomy): Eukaryota > Metazoa > Chordata > Actinopteri > Labriformes > Labridae > Cheilinus > Cheilinus undulatus. The sequence continues at coordinate 34,914,726 of NC_054887.1, forward strand.
GAGGAGAGAGGAGCCTTTATTAACAGCATCACTGACACCTACAGACAGCCTTTTTTAACATTATCACTGACACCTACAGACAGCCTTTTTTAACATTATCACTGACACCTACAGACAGCCTTTATTAACATTATCACTGACACCTACAGACAACCTTTATTAACATTATCACTGACACCTACAGACAGCCTTTATTAACAGCATCACTGACACCTACAGACAGCCTTTATTAACATTATCACTGACACCTACAGACAGCCTTTATTAACATTATCACTGACACCTACAGACAGCCTTTATTAACATTATCACTGACACCTACAGACAGCCTTTTTTAACATTATCACTGACACCTACAGACAGCCTTTATTAACAGCATCACTGACACCTACAGACAGCCTTTTTTAACATTATCACTGACACCTACAGACAGCCTTTATTAACATTATCACTGACACCTACAGACGGCCTTTATTAACATTATCACTGACACCTACAGACAGCCTTTATTAACATTATCACTGACACCTACAGACAGCCTTTATTAACATTATCACTGACACCTACAGACAGCCTTTATTAACAGCATCACTGACACCTACAGACAGCCTTTATTAACATTATCACTGACACCTACAGACGGCCTTTATTAACATTATCACTGACACCTACAGACAGCCTTTATTAACAGCATCACTGACACCTACAGACAGCCTTTATTAACAGCATCACTGACACCTACAGGCGGCCTTTATAAATTGCATCACTGACACCTACAGACAGCCTTTATTAACAGCATCACTGACACCTACAGGCGGCCTTTATTAACAGCATCACTGACACCTACAGGCGGCCTTTATTAACAGCATCACTGACACCTACAGACGGCCTTTATTAACAGCATCACTGACACCTACAGGCGGCCTTTATTGACAGCATCACTGACACCTACAGACAGCCTTAATTAATATTATCACTGACACCTACAGACAGCCTTTATTAACAGCATCACTGACACCTACAGGCGGCCTTTATTAACAGCATCACTGACACCTACAGGCGGCCTTTATTAACAGCATCACTGACACCTACAGACAGCCTTTATTAATATTATCACTGACACCTACAGACAGCCTTTATTAACAGCAGCACTGACACCTACAGACAGCCTTTATTAACAGCATCACTGACACCTACAGACAGCCTTTATTAACAGCATCACTGACACCTACAGACAGCCTTTATTAACAGCATCACTGACACCTACAGACAGCCTTTATTAATATTATCACTGACACCTACAGACAGCCTTTATTAACAGCAGCACTGACACCTACAGACAGCCTTTATTAACAGCATCACTGACACCTACAGACAGCCTTTATTAACAGCATCACTGACACCTACAGACAGCCTTTATTAACAGCATCACTGACACCTACAGACAGCCTTTATTGACAGCATCACTGACACCTACAGACAGCCTTTATTAACAGCAGCACTGACACCTACAGACAGCCTTTATTAACATTATCACTGACACCTACAGACAGCCTTTATTAACATTATCACTGACACCTACAGACAGCCTTTATTAACATTATCACTGACACCTACAGACAGCCTTTATTAACAGCAGCACTGACACCTACAGACAGCCTTTATTAACAGCATCACTGACACCTACAGACAGCCTTTATTAACAGCAGCACTGACACCTACAGACAGCCTTTATTAACAGCATCACTGACACCTACAGACAGCCTTTATTAACAGCATCACTGACACCTACAGACAGCCTTTATTAACAGCATCACTGACACCTACAGACAGCCTTTATTAATATTATCACTGACACCTACAGACAGCCTTTATTGACAGCATCACTGACACCTACAGACAGCCTTTATTAACAGCAGCACTGACACCTACAGACAGCCTTTATTAACAGCATCATTGACACCTACAGACAGCCTTTATTAACAGCATCACTGACACCTACAGACAGCCTTTATTAACAGCATCATTGACACCTACAGACAGCCTTTATTAACAGCATCACTGACACCTACAGACAGCCTTTATTAACAGCATCACTGACACCTACAGACAGCCTTTATTAACAGCATCATTGACACCTACAGACAGCCTTTATTAACAGCATCACTGACACCTACAGACAGCCTTTAGTGACATATTGATAATTCTGTTATACTGTCAGACTCTCCTCTCCTCACCTCGCCTGCCCTCCAGGCCATCCCAGAGTGTTACAGACGGTCTGTATGTGTCCTAGAGTCCTTCCGTGTTTCCGTATGTGGGATCAGGATGAGATCAAATCCTCAATGCACAAAAAGCTTCCTGCTATGTATCTGCTGTCCTCATCTCTCTTGGCCTGGTAGGAGATGTTCCAGTGCCAGTAGGACGGAGGGGAAACTTCAAACATTAAATAAGCCTTATCTGCTCCCAGAGCCGGGCCCAGATTAGGAGAGGAGTAAAGGAAGCCAGCAGAAAGGGACAAAGAGGGACGGAGGAGGAGAGGAAGCTGATGGGAAAAGAGAGAGTAGGGGGAAGGGGAGGACGAAAATGAGCTGGGCAGAGGAGAGAGATTGAACTTCTGTGGAGAAAGAAAATGACTGAAGGCCAACAGTTAGGAATTAAATCATACAAGAGGAGAAGACTGGTAGAGAGGAGAGAGGAGAGAGAGGAGAGAGGAGAGAGGAGAGAGAGGAGAGAGGAGAGGAGAGGAGAGAGGAGAGAGGAGAGAAGAGAGAGGAGAGGAGAGAGGAGAGAGAGGAGAGAGAGGAGAGGAGAGAGAGGAGAGGAGAGAGGGAGAGAGGAGGAGAGAGAGGAGAGAGGAGTGGTGAGGAGAGAGGAGAGAGGAGAGAAGAGAGTGGAGAGGAGAGAGGAGAGAGGAGAGAGGAGAGGAGAGAGAGGAGAGAGAGGAGGAGAGGAGAGAGGACAGAGGAGAGAGGAGAAAGGAGGGAGGAGAGAGGAGAGAGGAGGAGAGGAGAGAGGAGAGAGGAGAGAGGAGGGAGGAGAGAGGAGGAGAGGAGAGAGGAGAGGAGAGGAGGAGGGGAGAAAGGGGAGAGGAGAGGAGAGGAGGAGAAGAGAGGGGAGGAGAGAGAGGAGGAGAGAGAGGAAGAGAGAGGAGAAGAGAGGAGAGAGGAGGAGAGAGTAGGAGAGAGAGGAGGAGAGAGAGGAGGAGAGAGGAAGAGAGAGTAGGAGAGAGAGGAGGAGAGAGGAGAAGAGAGGGGAGGAGAGGAGAGGAGAGAAGAGAAGAGAGGAGAGAGGAGAGGAGAGGAGAGGAGAGGAGAGAGGAGAGAGGAGAGGAGAGAGGAGAGGAGAGGAGAGAGGAGAGAGGAGGAGAGAGGAGAGGAGAGAGGAGAGGAGAGGAGAGGGGAGAGGAGAGAGGAGAGGAGATCATTGGGGTAAACCTAGTGAAAAATATAAGACAGGAAATGTATAACATAAAGCGAGTGAAAGGAAAAGGGGTCAAACCAGTGGAAATGAAAGAGAAGTAAAGGACATAACCAGGTGTGAAAAATACATAAGTGCATTGGTAAAATCTGGATAAAAGAAGGGAAGACTAGGAGAGAAAAGGAAAAGAAATATGAAAACCCCATGACATCGAGGACAGAAATGGGAATAACAAAGCTAAGGAGAAAGGAAAGAAATGGGAGAAACCTGGTGAAAAAGATATTAGTAAGAAATGGGGAAAACCTAAGTGAAAAGAAACTACTGGAAGAATCTATGTTAAAGGAAAGAAATTAGACAGTTCTAGAGAAAAGGGAGGAAAGTACATGGATTTAAACGGGAAAAATCATCCAATAAATGCAAAGGGCTGTTTTTAACATCGTGGAAACTGAACAAAAGAAAAGTCTAAAAACCAGTGGAAAGAAAGGAAAGGAAAGGAAAGAAAGGAAAGGAAAGGAGACCAGAGGAAGGAAGGAATCTGTGACTGTTCAAACAGAGAGTGAAGGAGAGGATGGAGCAGCAGAAGTAGGGGTGTTAAACAACACTGAGAGCTATTTTCCACTGATTGTGAACGAGTCCAGGCTTCTTAACTGTCCACTAAACAGATCCAGAGCAGCCCACCCCCCTCCGTACACCAACATCCATCTGAGCAGGAGAAGGCACTTGTTTCTGATGCCATTAGCGGCGAGGTGTGGGGTGAGAGGGTGGCAAATGGGGGAATTTGGGAGTGCTTGGTGAGCGGGGGAATGGGGAGAAAAGCCAGTTTGGGAAGCAGCGCTGGAACCACAATCTCTGGAGTCCACTCTGTCCCTGCCGCCCCGTGATCCCCACACCAATTAAAGAGAAGGAGAGAGGAAGTCCAACAAATCACGCCTACGTGGAGATGCACTCTGCTTCTCTGACAAACGAATTAGACTGAGGATGTGAAAAGGTGGCGATAACGGACAGTGAGGGCGTTAAAAGGCAGATTTATTCAGAGGAGCCTTGTAACAGTGGATCAGGAGGAACTCAGCGAGTTCACAATAAGACAGACTCTCATGCTCCTCCATGTGGCACTTATGAAAAAGTAGTTAGAGTCTGAATACATGAGCCTGCTGTCTTAGATTAGGGCTGCTTACTCTAGTATGGCTGCAGCATCAGCGCTGACCCATCGTAGAACATTTCTAACCAAAGACTCCACAAATGCATGGAACCAGCTGGGAGCAGCCACAGGAGGCTAGCTGGAAACGTCTGTGTAGAGATGTGTGGTAACACTGAAACTGAAGGTATTCCAGAATGTGCTTGTTGCACAGGTCGTAAAATCAGACCATGAAAAGGTCTTAAAGGGGACCTAAAATGTTTGTACAGGACCTCCAACCCAGCAGGGGTACAGATTCTAAAGGTGACCTGATATCAACACCAGAGGGCCCAAAGGTGTGTCACTGAAACCTAAATCAGGGACTGAAAGGTACCTTAATGACTCAATATCTATCTGAGGACACATTCAAGACTCTGAGGACCAGGTCACAGACTCTGAGGACAAGGTAACAGACTCTGAGGACCAGGTCACAGACTCTGAGGACCAGGTCACAGACTCTGAGGACCAGGTCACAGACTCTGAGGACAAGGTAACAGACTCTGAGGACCAGGTCACAGACTCTGAGGACCAGGTCACAGACTCTGAGGACCAGGTCACAGACTCTGAGGACACATTCAAGACTCTGAGGACCACATCACAGACTGAGGACCACATCACAGACTCTGAGGACCAGGTCACAGACTCTGAGGACCAGGTCACAGACTGTGAGGACCAGGTCACAGACTGTGAGGACCAGGTCACAGACTGTGAGGACCAGGTCACAGACTGTGAGGACCAGGTCACAGACTGTGAGGACCAGGTCACAGACTGTGAGGACCAGGTCACAGGCCTCAGTCTCTCTCTCTCTATTATGAGCGTTTTAAACCATCTTCTTCTGGTCTTTACAGTTAGACATGCAGAGTTTGACACAGATGAATAATGAATCAGTGATTTACTAAATTCTCCCCTGATTTCTCTATCAGGCCATCACTGAGACATTACATCACCATAATAATGCGTTCATATCTCTCATTATTCCTTTCCGTCGTCTCCTAGAAGTTTTAGTTTTCCATCTCTGCTGTTTTCTCACTCCTACACCGTCCTCACAGAGAAAATAAAAACACCCTCATCTGAGCAATCACAGCTGACGATTGTGAGATTGTCTCCATCCGCCGTCGTAGGATGATCCTAAATCCACATCACATCTCTTCTCACACCCCCAGCCTTCTCTCTAAGTTGAATATCGCCACTCTCTGCAGCTTTAAAGCAGTGCCAGTAGCCACCCACTCCGGCTCTGATCCCCTCTCCCTCCCCTCTCCTCCAGTGTCCATCAGTCATTGTTCCCTCTCCATCCTCCTCCTCTCACCAACCCTCGGCCTTCATCTTGATTTCTCACCAGGAAATATCTACCGAGGGGCCGTCCTCTGACAATAACATTCAATAAAAGAACACAAGGGTGGCCGAGACCGGACGGCTGATAGGGCCACGATTTATGGGCTTGTTTGCTGCAGCACCGCGGCTCTATGAACAACAGCTCTCACCTAGGTCTGAGCATGACCTGAGGATGTGGACGTGATTCCTGAGTATCTCTGAGTGCAGGGCTCTAGATCCCTACTGTGATGAACGGAGACTCCAGACCCTCTGATGTGCTGCCCATTAATAATTCTACATCACTGTTAGGCTGGAGCTTTGGCCTAAAAATGGACCTCACCTGCCATGCATGGGTCTGCAGAAACATCCAGAAACAGAGTGGTATCCACGGCAGGCTAGTAATGACCAACGTGCCTGCTCAGATTCTCTTCCTCCTGCAGAGCGGCGACGTCTTAACATCCAAAAAGGGCTATTTCACCAATGTTTGCATGGATGATGAGGAGGGATTGTTACTCCAACAAGGCTGTAGCCATGGTGGTATAACTGTGGCCTTCTCTCTGGTCTTCACTGATGTTCTGTCGGACTTTTCTCTGTCCAGGGTTGGAGGAGTTTCTATATCCTGACAGATCCAGATCATCCTGACCCAACTGCATTACCAATGATAGAAAAAAAAGACCAGCTTCCTGCAGCCTCCAGACCCACGCCTGCACCGTTTGTTTGAACTGGTTTCTGTCGACTCGTTTTGGTGTCTATTTTGATTTGGAATTTTTCTTTACAACCCCACTTCCAGTTAGCTCCAAATGTTTTTTACTGGTAAAGGTCTGGACTGCAGGCAGACCAGTTCAGGACCCGGACTATTCTCCTGTGAAGCCATGCTGTTGTGATGGATGTGGTTTGTGGTTTAGCATGGTCCTGCTGACAGAGAGGTTGTCTGGATGGGAGCAGATGTTGCTTTAAAGCAGTGTTACTCTACCAAAGAGCCATACTGTTGAAAAATACATTTGCAAGAGCCACAATCTAAAAGGTGAAAAGTGGCAATTAAAAGAAGCTAAAGGTGGCAAAAGTGGTCAAAAAAGTAGTAAACACTGGGTGAAAAATGGTGCAAAACTGTGGCAACAAAAGGAAGAAAAAAGTAAAAAGTGACTAAAATGGGTAAAAATCAGCAAAAAGGTGGGAAAATGGGAAATAGATGGCATTTATTTAAAAAAGCAGCTTAAATGGGCAAAAAGTAGCAAAAAAGGCAAAAAAAGGGGCAAAAAATAACAAAAAGCAGGAAAAAGGAGTCAAAAATGGGAACAATGTTTCAAACTGGAGATAAAAGAGGCCCAAATCATCACAAAGGAGCCACACACTGAGTACCGGTGCTCTGCAGCTCTCTCCACTCAGCACTCATAGTTCCTTTCCACATGTTAGAGCTGCCATAGGCACTAATGCAACCCCAGACCATCAGAGATGCAGGCTGTAGACCTGGGCCAGGAGAACAAGCTGGATGCTCCAGATCCTCTTTAGTCCACATTTTCAAAATATAAACACACTCCTTAAAATATCAAAAATTGCCTTAAATTTCTGTGAAAATCTTTTAGAGTATCCCATGAAAAGAACAACAAAATATCTTTTAAAACGCCTCAAATCTTTAAGTGAAACTGAAAGAAAATTCACAAATAAATTCCCATGAAAGTAAAAAAAAATCAGCAATTCCCCCAAATATTCCAGTGAAACTCTGGAAAATGTGAAAACATATCCTGTAAATGTTCATGAAACTATTAAACACATTCTAAGCTAAAGCAAACGGCGAATTATCCCGACATTCTGACAATATTCTCTCTGAGGACAGGTGGGACTCAGACCTGTTTCAGGTCCAAACTGCATTATAGAGAAGGACTGGGCCTCTGTTATCATCAACAAACACTGCTGCAGACGGATGTCTCTGAGGAACCCTAACTCTACGCCTCTCTAAAATGCTCCTTTTATACCCAGTCATGTGGCTGACCTGCTGACTATTAACATAATTAGTGTTAAATGCTCCTCCAGCTGTTTTTCATTATATCTCTTACTTTTCCAGCCTTTTGTTTCCCCGTCCCTACTTTTTTGAGATGTGTTGCTGCCATTAAAACTAGAGTGAGCTAATATTTCCCTGAAATGCTAAATTCTCAGTTTAACATCTGATCTGTTGTTTCTGTTCTGTTGTGGATCAGATCTGGGTTTATGAGGTTAAACAATCACTGATTCCCGTGTCACAGCGACCCAGCTTTTTTGGACTCCTGGATGTGCTCCTGCACATTTCCAGATGTTCCTCTTTTCCAGGAGCAGAGATTTCCATATCCTGCTAGGAGGAGGTGCTGTTCATGAACGATCTGGTTCAAAAGGCCCGATCTTTCTCATCAACCATGGGATCTGGTTCTGTCTGAGAGCCGGTTCTTCTAACATAGTGGTTCTCAACGTTGGGGTCGGGACCCCCATGGGGGTCGCAAGATGCCCTAAAAAAAAACTAATAATATTTTTAAAATGACACTTTTTCCACTTTACTCCAATTTTAACATATTTTGCCACTTAAACCCATATTTCCCATTTCAACCCCTTTGTGCCTGTCTTTCCTCTTCACACCGGCTGTTGCCTCTGTTCACCCATTAGGGCCTCTATTAACCGCGTTTTACAACATTTCACGCCCGTTTCAACCTCATTTCCCTGTCTAATATGCTCATTTTTACCAGTTTAACCCATTTCTGACAGTTTTTGCCCATTTTTCTGTCTTAGTTAACCCTTTTTGTCATTTTATATCAATTTTTCATCCCATTTCACCAAATTTTCCACCCATTTTTGCCAATTTAAGTCAATTCAGCCACTTTTGAATTCCCCTTATCAATATCTATGCCCATTTTTGCCACTTTAACCAATTTCTGCTACTTTTAAAATCCAGTTTCACCACCTTTTCCAATATTTTTGCCATTATTAACCCATTTTATTTCTGTTTTAACAAAAAGGGATTTAAACCCGTTTTTAAGAAGGCTATCTACCACACAGATGAATAAAAACATAAACTTGCTTCTTTGGTAGGAGTGGTTATTTTTCAGGTTAAAGCTCTCCCCTTAAAGGCGGCCTTGTCTCCACATGACTATTCTGGATTGTTCATGGCTGTGTCCAGCCACATTCAGGTCCAGTGGGGGCCCCCAGTCTCTTGCACCTTTATTTTTGGGGTCCTGGGCTGAAAAGGTTGAGAACCCCTGCTCTAACAGAACAGATCTGTGCTGTTCTCCACCACAGGTTCACCATGCTCCAAGGTCTCCTTCTGAACCTGACTACTGAGATCAGGAAGAAGATCTGGAGCTCCCATCACTGCTCTGATAGATCTGCAGCATCCTGGCCTGAGTGCTCCCACCAGGATGGTGCTCCTGATTCAAGGATGGGACTCTGGTCTTAGAGTGCAGGCATGGTGCAGTGAAGGGAGCGTAGCTGGTGCCGCAGTAATGTACAGATGTGCACGCTCATTTTGGTGCTATGAATCTCTTTTGTTACACCTCGGTGCAGGGATAGGAGTTAAAGATGGTCAGATGACGTTTTAATGTTCGCCTCTGCAGGAGAACGTGACATTTGACCTTTTGGTTCTTGGAGGAATCCCCTAGAGGGCGGTGCGTGTTTTTATTCAGCCGATCACAGCGGTCAGATTTACAGATGTTCAGAGTTTCCTGTCTCCATAAGTTGAATCTAAGGTGGTCCCTTCAGGTCTGAATCCCTCGGTGGAGCAGAAACTTTCCATCTGACATCTTAGTTGGGCTTTGTTCGCTGATGCCGCTCGAATAAAAGCGCCGGCTTTGGCCCCGAGCTAACCACATCAAATCAAACACAAGCTGGGCTGTAGTTGTTGTTGTTGCTGACACTTGTCTCAATCCCCTTTGTTCCAATGTCCATATCAGCAGCCCACCGCTCCCTGACGCCTGTCCAAACACCACTACACATGGCTGCCGTCCCGCACTCCTTAACACGGCGTGGGACTGTTCACGGCTCCTTTAGCCCGCTCCGGAAATCCGCTGTGACCAACACCGTCCGACCGGACAAGAGAAGACAGCGTCCCCTTATGCCTCCACCCTCCAGGGCTGGAACCGAGTGTGACGCCGCTACCCACAAACCACCGGGGTATCAGCCCCTCTGCGCCCACGCTCCCCCAGCTCAGAGAGAGACCAGCTTTTACGGGACGCACCTCTGGGATTCGTTCCTTGTCCCGCTTGAGGTCTCGCCGCAGTTATCTGCTCAGGGCCAGGGAGCGGGGACAGGCGTGGGACGGAGGGGTTGGACCGGGGTGGGGGGGGCAGCACCGATCCATTTTAGGCGATGACGGATCAACATTGTCTCCCGTCTCACCCTGTCACTTCCTGTTACCCAACCTGAGGCTGAGCTCTGTGTGTGTATTTCTACGTGTGCATCTCTAAGTGTGTATTTCTACGTGTGCATCTCTAAGCGTGTATTTCTACGTGTGCATCTCTAAGCGTGTATTTCTACGTGTGCATCTCTAAGCGTGTATTTCTACGTGTGTATTTCTTCATGTGTAAACCGGTGTTGGATGTGTGGTCTTGGCATCCATCTGGCACACGTGCACTTTACAAGTGAGTAGCGCTGTCTCTCTGACGAACACGCGCCGCATACACAGACGTTCTGTCAGCACTACAGGCGCTGCAGCAAACCTACACAGCTCTCTCTCAGACTGCGTGTGGGAGGGACAGAGCCACAGGCGCTCAGCGTCTCTATAGCCCATGTGAAATCACATGTAGGCTGCGATGAGCCTCCAACCAAAGCAGGCACAATCACATGCAGATAGAGAGGGAGAGGGAGCTTTAGAAGACCACCAAGGAGAGCAGCATGGCGCTGGCTGTCTTCATGTTAAGGCCTTTCTCTTCACTCTTCCAAAGTATTCACCACTTAAAACAGATTAAGAGCTTGGGGAATAAACAGACTCGACGCTAGCAAGTGGGGAAACACAGGAGGAGGGTTTCAGGAATTAGAGAGCAGGACGGAGCCAGAAGAAGCCTTTGAGAACAGAAAACCTCCAGAGGAATCAGGATTGTTCTGATATGAAGGATCTGAAGATGGAACAGATGAACGAAGGAGGTAGAACAGGAACATTAAAGGTCTCTGCATGAGAAAATAAAGATGACTTCTCATTTACAGTCAGAGTTCTGGACTAACATCAGGGAAGAAGGTACTACCAAGACCACCAGACCTCATTAAAGACAGGATCCCCTAACAAAGACCTCCACAGCCAGAGAGATCAATAATACTAATACAGATCTAATACAGATCAATATTTACAGCCAATATGAGCTGATTTTACCACTGATACAGATCAATATTTACAGCCAATATAAGCTGATTTTACCACTGATACAGATCAATATTTACAGCCAATATAAGCTGATTTTACCACTGATACAGATCAATATTTACAGCCAATATAAGCTGATTTTACCACTGATACAGATCAATATTTACAGCCAATATAAGCTGATTTTACCACTGATACAGATCAATATTTACAGCCAATATAAGCTGATTTCTACCACTGATACAGATCAATATTTACAGCCAATATAAGCTGATTTTACCACTGATACAGATCAATATTTACAGCCAATGTGAGCTGATTTTACCACTGATACAGATCAATATTTACAGCCAATATAAGCTGATTTTACCACTGATACAGATCAATATTTACAGCCAATATAAACTGATTTCTACCACTGATACAGATCAATATTTACAGCCAATATAAGCTGATTTTACCACTGATACAGATCAATATTTACAGCCAATATAAGCTGATTTTACCACTGATACAGATCAATATTTACAGCCAATGTGAGCTGATTTTACCACTGATACAGATCAATATTTACAGCCAATATAAGCTGATTTTACCACTGATACAGATCAATATTTACAGCCAATATAAGCTGATTTTACCACTGATACAGATCAATATTTACAGCCAATATAAGCTGATTTTACCACTGATACAGATCAATATTTACAGCCAATATAAGCTGATTTTACCACTGATACAGATCAATATTTACAGCCAATATAAACTGATTTCTACCCCTCATAAAGACCGATGTTCACATCCATATTAACCAAAGTCTTCTGCCAATATTTACTAATATTTTCAATCAATATTTGGCAGATTTCTCACACTTATAAAGACCAGTCTTCAAAGCTAAATAGGCCAATATTTTCTGCCACTGCCCAATACTTGCAATCAATTTTGACCAATATTTACAGCCAATATAAGCTGATTTTACCACTGATACAGATCAATATTTACAGCCAATGTGAGCTGATTTTACCACTGATACAGATCAATATTTACAGCCAATATAAGCTGATTTTACCACTGATACAGATCAATATTTACAGCCAATGTGAGCTGATTTTACCACTGATACAGATCAATATTTACAGCCAATATAAGCTGATTTTACCACTGATACAGATCAATATTTACAGCCAATATAAGCTGATTTTACCACTGATACAGATCAATATTTACAGCCAATATAAACTGATTTCTACCCCTCATAAAGACCGATGTTCACATCCATATTAACCAAAGTCTTCTGCCAATATTTACTAATATTTTCAATCAATATTTGGCAGATTTCTCACACTTATAAAGACCAGTCTTCAAAGCTAAATAGGCCAATATTTTCTGCCACTGCCCAATACTTGCAATCAATTTTGACCAATATTTACAGCCAATATAAGCTGATTTTATCACTGATACAGATCAATATTTACAGCCAATATGCTGATATCTACTGCAGTTAAACAGATATTCACTGCTGTTCCAGAGAGTAATATTTCCCTCTGATATAGGTCTGTATTCAGCTCTGATATATGGACCTTTATTTACTCCTGATGGATGGATAAAGGCTGATTTTTACAGTCGTTACAGGCTGATTTACCCTGATATCTACAGCTCATCCAGCTCCATATTTACTGCCTATTCAGGCTGATTTTCGCATCACAGACTCACCATTATTGGTTCATATATATACAGCTGAAATATGGGTTTAAGGTGTTAGATATTTTTACATCATCCTTTACAGATTATAAAACTTTTAAACCAATATTTTCTGATAGTGATATGATTTTAATAATATCATAAACAGGGGAGGTGGTTCTGGTCGACCATCTTGCCCGAGTGGAGGAGTTTGGTTCAAGTTTTAGGGATGTTCCGTCTTCTTTGTTCCAGTTTTCCCATCCTGGAGCCGTAGAGTGGGAGAAATCCTCCAGACTAGATCTGATAGTTCCTGTGAGACTGTGATATCATGGTTTGTCATTGTTGGCCTGTGATTGGTCCAGATAGACGCCAACATAAAAACCAACCTCTGATATGATAACTGACCTTTGTTCATGTTTTTAGATCACACTGTTGATCAGAATAAAAGCACAAAGGGCTTCTGATGTCAGACAGAATAGAGAAGAGTCTGAGGCCGAAGTACGAGCAGAGGGCTTTCACTATTTATCTCCAAATATCACCCTGCATCCGGAAACCAAACCAGTCCTGTTTTCTTTATGCTCTCATTTTAATGTAATGTTTTCAGCTGTAGCATCACTGCTTGGCTTTAGTTTAACCTATTCTAAGTTCTGTGTACTTTAAACCATCATCTGTAATCACAGTAAGGTGATTGTACCCATACCTATGTAAGCTAATCCACTGCTAGGTTTGGGTGATTTCAGTCATCTAGCACCAGTTTGTATGGGACAGTAAAATAGCTATGGGCAGACAAATAGACCAGAGAAAGTCAAAGAGGTGAGAGAAATGTGTAGTGCCAGCCCATCCAGACTGACTATTTCAATCTTTTAGTTAAACTCTGAGACTGACATGAAGATTTACTGACAAAACCAGGTCAAATCCTCAGTTCACAATGGATGGAGACATCTCTGATTTATTTTACCTTACAGTCAAAACATGAAGCAACACCAGGCTAGCATTAAAGGACAGGGCCTCTGATTTTCAGGGGTTTTTATCAAAGGTTTTATGGTATTTTTAGAAGCACGGATTATGCTTTAAACAACCTACAATGGATAATATTCACGGCCAATGTAAAGACCAATATTAACTGCTTGAATAGAATGATGGTTACAACTTATTGTTTGTTTTTCTATTTACAGCCAATATAAGCCAATATTTAATGCCAAATAGGCCGATATTTACAGCCAAAGTAGGCAGATATTTACAACCAAAGTAGGCCGATATTAACTGCCAAAGTAGGCAGATATTTACAACCAAAGTAGGTAGATATTTAAGGCCAAAGTAGGCAGATATTTACAGCCAAAGTAGGCAGATATTTACAACCAAAGTAGGCAGATATTAACTGCCAAAGTAGGCCGATATTTACAGCCAAAGTAGGCAGATATTTACGGCCAAAGTAGGCCGATATTTACAGCCAAAGTAGGCAGATATTTACGGCCAAAGTAGGCAGATATTTACAACCAAAGTAGGCAGATATTAACTGCCAAAGTAGGCCGATATTTACAGCCAAAGTAGGCAGATATTTACGGCCAAAGTAGGCAGATATTTACAACCAAAGTAGGCCGATATTTACAGCCAAAGTAGGCAGATATTTACGGCCAAAGTAGGCAGATATTTACAACCAAAGTAGGCAGATATTAACTGCCAAAGTAGGCCGATATTTACAGCCAAAGTAGGCAGATATTTACGGCCAAAGTAGGCAGATATTTACAACCAAAGTAGGCAGATATTAACTGCCAAAGTAGGCCGATATTTACAACCAAAGTAGGCAGATATTAACTGCCAAAGTAGGCTGATATTTACAGCCAAAGTAGGCCGATATTTATAGCCAAAGTAGGCAGATATTTACAACCAAAGTAGGCAGATATTGACAGCCAAAGTAGGCCGATATTTACAGCCAAAATAGGCCGTATTTACAACCAAAGTAGGCAGATATTTACAGCCAAAATAGGCAGATATTTACAGCCAAAATAGGCCGTATTTACAACCAAAGTAGGCTGATATTTACAGCCAAAATAGGCCGATATTTACAACCAAAGTAGGCAGATATTAACTGCCAAAGTAGGCTGATATTTACAGCCAAAGTAGGCCGATATTTATAGCCAAAGTAGGCAGATATTTACAACCAAAGTAGGCAGATATTGACAGCCAAAGTAGGCCGATATTTACAGCCAAAATAGGCCGTATTTACAACCAAAGTAGGCAGATATTTACAGCCAAAATAGGCAGATATTTACAGCCAAAATAGGCCGTATTTACAACCAAAGTAGGCTGATATTTACAGCCAAAATAGGCAGATATTTACAGCCAAAATAGGCAGATTTTTACAGCAAAAATAGGCAATTATTTACAGCCAACATAGGCCGATATTTACAGCTAAAATAGGCTGATCTTTACAGCCAAACTAGTCCGATATTTACTGCCAAAAAAGGCCAATATTTACAGCCAATATACGCCAATATTTACAGCCAAAGT
The DNA here is from genome assembly GCF_018320785.1 of Cheilinus undulatus. NCBI lineage: Eukaryota > Metazoa > Chordata > Actinopteri > Labriformes > Labridae > Cheilinus > Cheilinus undulatus. Next base: position 34,930,133 of record NC_054887.1, read on the forward strand.
AGGCCAATATTTACAGCCAAAGAAGTCTGATATTTACAGCCAGTGTAGGCCGATATTTACAACCAAAGTAGGCTGATCTTTACAGCCTAAGTAGGCTGATATTTAGAGCTAAAATAGGCCAATATTTACCGCCAAAATAGGCGATATTTTAGAGCTAACATGGGCCGATATTTACAGCTAAAATAGGCTGATCTTTACAGCCAAACTAGTCCGATATTTACAACCAAAGTAGGCCGATATTTACAGCCTAAATAGGCTGATATTTAGAGCTAAAATAGGCCAATATTTACAGCCAAAATAGGCGATATTTTAGAGCTAACACTGGCCGATATTTACAGCTAAAATAGGCTGATCTTTACAGCCAAACTAGTCCGATATAGGCTGCCAAAATAGGCCAATATTTACAGCCAATATAGGCCAATATATCCAGCTAAAATAGGCCAATATTTACAGCCAATATAGGCCAATATATACAGCTACAAAAGGCCGATATTAATCGCCAAAATATGCCAATATATACTGCAACAATAGGCCACTATATACAGCCCATATAGGCCAATGTTTACAGGTAAAATAGGCCAATATTTATAGCCAAAATAGGCCAATACTCACAGCCAATATAGGCTGACATTAACAGCTAAAATAGGCCAATATTTTCAGCCAAATGGCCAATATTTACAGTCAATTTACGCCAAAATTTGTAGCAATATAGGCCAATATTTACAGCTAAAAGAGGCCAATATTTCCAGCCAAATAAGAGCGATATTTCCAGCCAACATAAGCCGATATTCACAGTAAAGTAGGCCGATATGTACAGCTAAAAGAGGCCGATATTTACAGCCAAATAGGACAATATATAAAAACTAAAATAGGCCGGTATTTACAGCAGAAACAGGCAGATATTAACAGCTGAAAAATGCCAATATTTACAGCCAAAATAGGCCATTTTTTACAGCCAACATAGCCCAATATTTACAGCCAAATAGACAGATATTTACAGTCAATATAGGCTGATATTCACAACAAAAGAGGCCAACATTTACAGGTAAAATAGGCCAATATTTACAGCCAAAAGAGGCCAATATTTACAGCCAATATAGTCCAATATTTACAGCCAAAAGAGGCCGATATTTACAGCCAAAGTAGGCCAATATTTACAGCCACAGTAGGCTATTTACAGCTGAAATACACCAATATTTACAGCCAAACTAGGCCAATATTTACAGCCAATATAAGCCAATATTTACAGCCGAAAGAGGCAAATATTTACAGCCAAAATAGGCCAATATTTACAGCTCCAATAGGCCAATATTTACAGCCAATATAGGCTAATATTTACATCTAAAATTGGCCAATATATACAGCTACAATAGGCCAATATTTACAGCCCATACAGGCAAATATTTACAGCTAAAATAGGCCAATATGTATAGCCAATACATGCCAATATTTACAGCCAAAATAGGCCAATATTTACAGCCAATATAGGCCAATATATACAGCTAAAATAGGCCAATATTTACAGCCAATATAGGCAAAAATTTACAGCCAAGATATGCCAATATATACAGCTACAATAGGCCAATATATACAGCCTATATAGGCCAATGTTTACAGCTAAAATAGGCCAATATTTATAGCCAATATAGGCCAATACTCACAGACAACATAGGCCGATATTTACAGCCAAAAAGACAGATATTTACAGTCAATATAGGCTGATATTCACAGCAAAAGAGGCAGAGATTTACAGCTAAAATAGACCAATATTTACAGGCAAATTAGACCTATAATAACAACCAAAATATACATGTGTTTTGGCCAACATGGGCCAAAATAGGCCAATATTTACAGCCAATATAGACCAGTATTCACAGCTATTTTGGGCCGAGATTTACAGCCAAAATTGATCGATGTGAACAGCCAATAAAGGCCGATATTTACAGTCAATTTACGCTAAACTTTGTAGCAATATAGACCAATATTTACTGCCAAATAAGAGTGATATTTACAGCCAATATAAGAAGATATTCACAGCAAAGGAGGCCGATATGTACAGCTAAAAGAGGCCAATATTTACAGCCAAATAAGCCGATATTTACAGTCAATATAGGCTGATATTCACAGCAAAAGAGGCCAATATTTACAGCCAACATAGTCCAATATTTACATCTTAAAGAGGCTGATATTTACAGCCAAATTAGCCTGATATTTACAGCCACAGTAGGCTGATATTTACAGCTGAAATACGCCAATATTACAGCCAAACAAGGCCAATATTTACAGCCTATATAAGCCAAAATTTACAGCCAATATATGCCAAAATTTACAGCCAAAAGAGGCCAATATTTACAACCAATATACGCTAATATTTACAGCCAAAAATACTGATATTTCCAGCCAATATATATGCCGATATTTACAGCCAATACATGCCAATATTTACAGTAAATATAGGCCGATATTTACAGCTGATATTAGCCAATATTGAAAGGTAAAATAGGCCAATATTTCCAGCCAAAATGGTCCGATTTTTACAGCCAAATTAGGCCAATATTCACATCGAAAATGGGCCAATATTTACAGCTAATATAGACTGATATTTACAGTTAAAATAGGCCAATATTTACAGCTAATATAGACTGATATTTACAGTTAAAATAGGCCAATATTTACAGCTAATATAGACTGATATTTACAGTTAAAATAGGCCAATATTTACAGCTAATATAGACCAATATTAACAGCTGATATAGACCAATATTTACAGCCAATATAGACCAATTTTTACAGCTAAAATAGGCCCATATTTACAGCTAATATAGACCAATATTTACAGTTAAAATAGGCCAATATTTACAGCTAATATAGACCAATATTAACAGCTGATATAGACCAATATTTACAGCCAATAGAGGCCAATTTTTACAGCTAAAATAGGCCCATATTTACAGCTAATATAGACCAATATTTACAGTTTAAATAGGCCAATATTTACAGCTAATATAGACTGATATTTACAGCTAAAATAGGCCACTTTAGACATATATTCATAGGCCATGTAGACTTATATCTATTGCAAATATAGTCTTCCAGCTGATACAAATCAATACCTATGGCTGTTATAGTCCAACAGTAACAGCTTTAACTAGCCAATATTCATAGCCAATATAAGGAAATATTAACAGCTCATATTGGTTTAAATTGGAAGCAAGTATCAGCCTAAATATCCAGCCAATTAAGGCGAGTAGTTACAGTCAAAACAGGGCAGTGTCTACGCCTACTATAGGCCATTATTAACGCTGATATAGGCCTGAACAAATAGTTAAATTAGACATTTTTAATGCCAATTTAGCCATTTTTTTTCAACCCATTTTGGCTGATATTGACTGCTAATGTAGACAAATATTTACAGTCTACATAGGCCAATATCTAAGGCTAATAAAGGCTACTATTCCAACAGATACAAGCCAATATTTACACTAAAAAAGGCCAATGTTTCCAGCCAATTTAAACAGCTGAATTAGGCCAATGTCTATAGCAAATTTTGGGCTGATTTTTAATGTCATTAAAGGCCTATAGTTTTAGCCAATAAATAATAAAATAAAATAGGATATTTCTAGCTGATACACTTCAATATTTCAGGCAATTTGGACCAATACCTACAGCCAAATTAGGCCAATGCATACCACTAATAAGGACTGATATTAACAGCTGATATAGGCCGATATTTACAGCCAATATTAGGGGTGGGAATCACTAGTGGCCCCACAATACAATATTATCACGATACTTGGTTCACAATTTGATATTATAGTGATTTTAAACATTTTGCAATACAGTGAGTATTGTGATACCATATATTGCGATATATAGCAATCTTTGCCATTTCTTCAACAGTCTGAAAAAATTGTCTAAAAAATTATCTCTTATTCTGGCATTTAGCAAATAGAAATAATTTTGGTAATCCTAAGTGACCAAAAACAGGAAAAGTTTAATCTGATTTAATGTTAGACGGTGAGGAAAAAGAAAGTTTATGTGCCTTTTTATATAGTGTATGTAAACTTCTGGTTACAACTGTATCTAAAGCTAATGCAGGATAATATTTCCAGCTGATACAAGCCCATATTTAGACCCAAAAAGCCCAAAATATTAAGCCAATCTAGACAGTAATAACAGGCAAAAAAGGTCAATATCTACTACTTATGAAGACAAATCTTTACAGGTGATATAAGCTAATATTTACAACCAGTTTAGACCAATATTTACAGGTGATATAGGCTAATATTTACAGGTGATATAGACTAATATTTACAGTTGATATAGGCGAATATTTACAGGTGATATAAGCTAATATTTACAACCAGTTTAGACCAATATTTACAGGTGATATAGGCTAATATTTACAGGTGATATAGACTAATATTTACAGTTGATATAGGCGAATATTTACAGGTGATATAAGCTAATATTTACAACCAGTTTAGACCAATATTTACAGGTGATATAGACTAATATTTACAGGTGATATAGACTAATATTTACAGGTGATATAGACTAATATTTACAGGTGATATAAACCAATATTTACAGGTGATATAAACCAATATTTACAGGTGATATAGACTAATATTTACAGGTGATATAGACTAATATTTACAACCAGTTTAGACAAATATTTACAGGTGAGATAGGCTAATATTTACAGTTGATATAGACTAATATTTACAGGTGATATAAACCAATATTTACAGGTGATATAAACCAATATTTACAGGTGATATAGATTAATATTTAGTGGTGATAAAGACTAATATTTACAACCAGTTTAGACAAATATTTACAGGTGAGATAGACTAATATTTACAGGTGATATAGACTAGTATTTACAGGTGATATAGACTAATATTTACAGGTGATATAGACTAATATTTACAGGTGATATAGACAAATATTTACAGGTGATATAAACCAATATTTACAGGTGATATAGACTAATATTTACAGGTGATATAGACTAATATTTACAACCAGTTTAGACAAATATTTACAGGTGGGATAGACTAATATTTACAGGTGATATAGACTAATATTTACAGGTGATATAGGCTAATATTTACAGGTGATATAGACTAATATTTACAGGTGATATAGACAAATATTTACAGGTGAGATAGACTAATATTTACAGGTGATATAGACTAATATTTACTGGTGATATAGACCAATATTTACAGGTGATATAGACTAATATTTACAGGTGATATAGACTAATATTTACAGTTGATATAGACTAATATTTACAGGTGATATAAACCAATATTTACAGGTGATATAAACCAATATTTACAGGTGATATAGACTAATATTTACAGGTGATATAGACTAATATTTACAACCAGTTTAGACAAATATTTACAGGTGAGATAGGCTAATATTTACAGTTGATATAGACTAATATTTACAGGTGATATAAACCAATATTTACAGGTGATATAAACCAATATTTACAGGTGATATAGATTAATATTTAGTGGTGATAAAGACTAATATTTACAACCAGTTTAGACAAATATTTACAGGTGAGATAGACTAATATTTACAGGTGATATAGACTAGTATTTACAGGTGATATAGACTAATATTTACAGGTGATATAGACTAATATTTACAGGTGATATAGACAAATATTTACAGGTGATATAAACCAATATTTACAGGTGATATAGACTAATATTTACTGGTGATAAAGACTAATATTTACAACCAGTTTAGACAAATATTTACAGGTGGGATAGACTAATATTTACAGGTGATATAGACTAATATTTACAGGTGATATAGGCTAATATTTACAGGTGATATAGACTAATATTTACAGGTGATATAGACAAATATTTACAGGTGAGATAGACTAATATTTACAGGTGATATAGACTAATATTTATAGGTGATATAGGCTAATATTTACAGGTGATATAGACTAATATTTACAGGTGATATAGACTAATATTTACAGGTAATATATAGACAAATATTTAAAGGTGAGATAGACTAATATTTACAGGTGATATAGACCAATATTTACAGGTGATATAGACTAATATTTACAGGTGATATAGACTAGTATTTACAGGTGATATAGACAAATATTTACAGGTGATATAAACCAATATTTACAGGTGATGAAGACTAATATTTACAACCAGTTTAGACAAATATTTACAGGTAAGATAGACTAATATTTACAGGTGATATAGACTAGTATTTACAGGTGATATAGACAAATATTTACAGGTGATATAAACCAATATTTACAGGTGATGAAGACTAATATTTACAACCAGTTTAGACAAATATTTACAGGTAAGATAGACTAATATTTACAGGTAAGATAGACTAATATTTACAGGTGATATAGACTAATATTTACAGGTGATATAGACTAGTATTTACAGGTGATATAGACAAATATTTACAGGTGATATAAACCAATATTTACAGGTGATAAAGACTAATATTTACAACCAGTTTAGACAAATATTTACAGGTAAGATAGACTAATATTTACAGGTAAGATAGACCAATATTTACAGGTGATATAGACTAATATTTTCAGGTGATATAGACTAATATTTACAGGTGATATAGACTAATATTTTCAGGTGATATAGACTAATATTTACAACCAGTTTAGACAAATATTTACAGGTAAGATAGACTAATATTTACAGGTGATATAGACTAGTATTTACAGGTGATATAGACTAGTATTTACAGGTGATATAGACAAATATTTACAGGTGAAATAACCAATATTTACAGGTGATATAGACTAATATTTACAGGTGATATAGACTAATATTTTCAGGTGATATAGACTAATATTTACAGGTGATATAGACTAGTATTTACAGGTGATATAGACAAATATTTACAGGTGAAATAAACCATTATTTACCGGAAATATAGACAAATATTTACAGGTGATATAGACTAATATTTTCAGGTGATATAGACTAATATTTACAGGTGATATAGACTAGTATTTACAGGTGATATAGACAAATATTTACAGGTGAAATAAACCAATATTTACAGGTGATATAGACTAATATTTACAGGTGATATAGACTAGTATTTACAGGTGATATAGACAAATATTTACAGGTGAAATAAACCAATATTTACAGGTGATATAGACAAATATTTACAGGTGATATAAACCAATATTTACAGGTGATATAGACTAATATTTACAACCAGTTTAGACAAATATTTACAGGTAAGATAGACTAATATTTACAGGTGATATAGACTAGTATTTACAGGTGATATAGACAAATATTTACAGGTGATATAAACCAATATTTACAGGTGATAAAGACTAATATTTACAACCAGTTTAGACAAATATTTACAGGTAAGATAGACCAATATTTACAGGTGATATAGACTAATATTTACAGGTAATATATAGACTAATATTTACAGGTGATATAGACTAATATTTACAGGTAATATATAGACTAAAATTTACTGGTGAGATAGACTAATATTTTCAGGTGATAAAGACTAATATTTACAGGTAATATATAGACTAATATTTACAGGTAATATATAGACTAATATTTACAGGTAATATATAGACTAATATTTACAGGTGATATAGACAAATATTTACAGGTGAGATAGACTAATATTTACAGGTGATATAGACTAATATTTATAGGTGATATAGGCTAATATTTACAGGTGATATAGACTAATATTTACAGGTGATATAGACTAATATTTACAGGTAATATATAGACTTATATTTACAGGTGATATAGACTAATATTTATAGGTGATACAGGCTAATATTTACTGGTGATATAGGCAAAAAAATACAGGTGATATAGACTAATATTTATAGGTGATATAGACTAATATTTACTGGTGATATAGACTAATATTTACAGGTGATATAGACTAATATTTACTGGTGATATAGACAAAAAAAAATACAGGTGATATAGACTAATATTGATAGGTGATACAGGCTAATATTTACTGGTGATATAGACTAATATTTACAGGTGATATAGACTAATATTTATAGGTGATATAGGCTAATATTTACAGGTGATATAGACTAATATTTACAGGTGATATAGACTAATATTTACAGGTAATATATAGACTAAAATTTACAGGTGATATAGACTAATATTTACAGGTGATAAAGACTAATATTTACAGGTAATATATAGACTAAAATTTATAGGTGATATAGACTAATATTTATAGGTGATATAGGCTAATATTTACAGGTGATATAGACTAATATTTACAGGTGATATAGACTAATATTTACAGGTAATATATAGACTAAAATTTACAGTTGATATAGACTAATATTTACAGGTGATAAAGACTTATATTTACAGGTAATATATAGACTAAAATTTACAGGTGATATAGACTAATATTTACTGGTGAGATAGACTAATATTTACAGGTGATATAGACAAATATTTAAAGGTGAGATAGACTAATATTTACAGGTGATATAGACTAGTATTTACAGCTGATATAGACAAATATTTACAGGTGATGAAGACTAATATTTACAGGTAATATATAGACTAATATTTAGAACCAGTTTAGACAAATATTTACAGGTGATATAGACTAATATTTACTGGTGAGATAGACTAATATTTACAGGTGATATAGACAAATATTTAAAGGTGAGATAGACTAATATTTACAGGTGATATAGACTAGTATTTACAGCTGATATAGACAAATATTTACAGGTGATGAAGACTAATATTTACAGGTAATATATAGACTAATATTTACAGGTGATAAAGACTTATATTTACAGGTAATATATAGACTAAAATTTACTGGTGATATAGACTAATATTTACAGGTAATATATAGACTAATATTTACAGGTGATATAGGCTAATATTTATAGGTGATATAGACTAATATTTATAGGTGATATAGACTAATATTTACTGGTGATATAGACTAATATTTACAGGTGATATAGACTAATATTTACTGGTGATATAGCCTAATATTTATAGGTGATATAGACTAATATTTACTGGTGATATAGCCTAATATTTATAGGTGATATAGACTAATATTTACTGGTGATATAGACTATTATTTACAGGTGATATAGACTAATATTTATAGGTGATATAGCCTAATATTTACTGGTGATATAGACTAATATTTACAGGTAATATATAGACTAATATTTACAGGTGATATAGACTAATATTTACAGGTAATATATAGACTAATATTTACAGGTGATATAGACTAATATTTACTGGTGATATAGGCTAATATTTACAGGTGATATAGACTAATATTTACAGTTGATATAGGCTAATATTTACTGGTGATATAGGCTAATATTTACTGGTGATATAGACTAATATTTACAGTTGATATAGACTAATATTTACAGGTGATATAGACTAATATTTACAGTTGATATAGGCGAATATTTACAGGTGATATAGACTAATATTTACAGTTGATATAGGCTAATATTTACTGGTGATATAGGCTAATATTTACTGGTGATATAGACTAATATTTACAGTTGATATAGACTAATATTTACAGGTGATATAGACTAATATTTACAGTTGATATAGGCGAATATTTACAGGTGATATAGGCGAATATTTACAGGTGATATAGGCTAATATTTACAGGTGATATAGGCGAATATTTACAGGTGATAAAGACTAATATTTACAGTTGATATAGGCGAATATTTACAGGTGATAAAGACTAATATTTACAGGTGATATAGGCTAATATTTACAGGTGATATAGGCTAATATTTACAGTTGATATAGACTAATATTTACAGGTGATATAGGCTAATATTTACAGTTGATATAGACTAATATTTACAGTTGATATAGACTAATATTTACAGTTGATATAGGCTAATATTTACAGTTGATATAGACTAATATTTACAGTTGATATAGACTAATATTTACAGGTGATATAGGCTAATATTTACAGGTGATATAGACTAATATTTACAGTTGATATAGACTAATATTTACAGGTGATATAGGCTAATATTTACAGGTGATATAGACTAATATTTACAGTTGATATAGACTAATATTTACAGGTGATATAGGCTAATATTTACAGGTGATATAGACTAATATTTACAGGTGATATAGGCTAATATTTACAGGTGATATAGGCTAATATTTACAGGTGATATAGACTAATATTTACAGTTGATATAGACTAATATTTACAGGTGATATAGGCTAATATTTACAGTTGATATAGACTAATATTTACAGGTGATATAGGCTAATATTTACAGGTGATATAGACTAATATTTACAGGTGATATAGGCTAATATTTACAGGTGATATAGACTAATATTTACAGTTGATATAGACTAATATTTACAGGTGATATAGGCTTATATTTACAGGTGATATAGACTAATATTTACAGGTGATATAGGCTAATATTTACAGGTGATATAGACTAATATTTACAGGTGATATAGACTAATATTTATAGGTGATATAGACTAATATTTACAGTTGATATAGACTAATATTTACAGGTGATATAGGCTAATATTTATAGGTGATATAGACTAATATTTACAGTTGATATAGACTAATATTTACAGTTGATATAGACTAATATTTACAGGTGATATAGACTTATATTTATAGGTGATATAGACTAATATTTACAGTTTATATAGACTAATATTTACAGGTGATATAGACTAATATTTACAGGTGATATAGACTAATATTTATAGGTGATATAGACTAATATTTATAGGTGATATAGACTAATATTTACAGGTGATATAGACTAATATTTACAGGTGATATAGGCTAATATTTACAGGTGATATAGACTAATATTTACAGTTGATATAGACTAATATTTACAGTTGATATAGACTAATATTTACAGGTGATATAGACTAATATTTATAGGTGATATAGACTAATATTTACAGATGATATAGACTAATATTTACAGGTGATATAGGCTAATATTTACAGTTGATATAGACTAATATTTACAGGTGATATAGACTAATATTTATAGGTGATATAGACTAATATTTATAGGTGATATAGACTAATATTTACAGTTGATATAGACTAATATTTACAGGTGATATAGGCGAATATTTACTGGTGATATAGGCTAATATTTACAGGTGATATAGACTAATATTTACAGTTGATATAGGCTAATATTTACTGGTGATATAGGCTAATATTTACTGGTGATATAGACTAATATTTACAGTTGATATAGACTAATATTTACAGGTGATATAGACTAATATTTACAGTTGATATAGGCGAATATTTACAGGTGATATAGACTAATATTTACAGTTGATATAGGCTAATATTTACTGGTGATATAGGCTAATATTTACTGGTGATATAGACTAATATTTACAGTTGATATAGACTAATATTTACAGGTGATATAGACTAATATTTACAGTTGATATAGGCGAATATTTACAGGTGATATAGGCTAATATTTACAGGTGATATAGACTTATATTTACAGGTGATATAGGCGAATATTTACAGGTGATAAAGACTAATATTTACAGTTGATATAGGCGAATATTTACAGGTGATAAAGACTAATATTTACAGGTGATATAGGCTAATATTTACAGGTGATATAGGCTAATATTTACAGTTGATATAGACTAATATTTACAGGTGATATAGGCTAATATTTACAGTTGATATAGACTAATATTTACAGTTGATATAGACTAATATTTACAGTTGATATAGGCTAATATTTACAGTTGATATAGACTAATATTTACAGTTGATATAGACTAATATTTACAGGTGATATAGGCTAATATTTACAGGTGATATAGACTAATATTTACAGTTGATATAGACTAATATTTACAGGTGATATAGGCTAATATTTACAGGTGATATAGACTAATATTTACAGTTGATATAGACTAATATTTACAGGTGATATAGGCTAATATTTACAGGTGATATAGACTAATATTTACAGGTGATATAGGCTAATATTTACAGGTGATATAGGCTAATATTTACAGGTGATATAGACTAATATTTACAGTTGATATAGACTAATATTTACAGGTGATATAGGCTAATATTTACAGGTGATATAGACTAATATTTACAGGTGATATAGGCTAATATTTACAGGTGATATAGACTAATATTTACAGGTGATATAGACTAATATTTACAGGTGATATAGGCTTATATTTACAGGTGATATAGACTAATATTTACAGGTGATATAGGCTAATATTTACAGGTGATATAGACTAATATTTACAGGTGATATAGACTAATATTTATAGGTGATATAGACTAATATTTACAGTTGATATAGACTAATATTTACAGGTGATATAGGCTAATATTTATAGGTGATATAGACTAATATTTACAGTTGATATAGACTAATATTTACAGTTGATATAGACTAATATTTACAGGTGATATAGACTTATATTTATAGGTGATATAGACTAATATTTACAGTTTATATAGACTAATATTTACAGGTGATATAGACTAATATTTATAGGTGATATAGGCTAATATTTACTGGTGATATAGACTAATATTTACTGGTGATATAGACTAATATTTACAGGTGATATAGACTAATATTGATAGGTGATACAGGCTAATATTTACATTTGATAAAGCAGAAAATTTACAGTTGATATAGACTAATATTTAAAGTTTATATAGTCTAATATTTACAGGTGATATAGACTAATATTTAAATGTGATATAGACTAATATTTACAGGTGATATAGGCTAATATTTACAGGTGATATAGGCTAATATTTACAGTTGATATAGACTAATATTTACAGGTGATATAGGCTAATATTTACAGGTGATATAGACTAATATTTACAGTTTATATAGACTAATATTTACAGGTGATATAGACTAATATTTACAGTTGATATAGTCTAATATTTACAGTTGATATAGACTAATATTTACAGTTGATATAGACTAATATTTACAGGTGATATAGGCTAATATTTACAGGTGATATAGGCTAATATTTACAGGTGATATAGGCTAATATTTATAGGTGATATAGACTAATATTTACAGGTGATATAGACTAATATTTATAGGTGATATAGACTAATATTTACAGTTGATATAGACTAATATTTACAGGTGATATAGGCTAATATTTATAGGTGATATAGACTAATATTTACAGTTGATATAGACTAATATTTACAGTTGATATAGACTAATATTTACAGGTGATATAGACTTATATTTATAGGTGATATAGACTAATATTTACAGTTTATATAGACTAATATTTACAGGTGATATAGACTAATATTTACAGGTGATATAGACTAATATTTATAGGTGATATAGACTAATATTTATAGGTGATATAGACTAATATTTACAGGTGATATAGACTAATATTTACAGGTGATATAGGCTAATATTTACAGGTGATATAGACTAATATTTACAGTTGATATAGACTAATATTTACAGTTGATATAGACTAATATTTACAGGTGATATAGACTAATATTTATAGGTGATATAGACTAATATTTACAGATGATATAGACTAATATTTACAGGTGATATAGGCTAATATTTACAGTTGATATAGACTAATATTTACAGGTGATATAGACTAATATTTATAGGTGATATAGACTAATATTTACAGTTGATATAGACTAATATTTACAGGTGATATAGGCTAATATTTACAGTTGATATAGGCGAATATTTACAGTTGATATAGACTAATATTTACAGGTGATATAGGCTAATATTTACAGGTGATATAGGCTAATATTTACAGGTGATATAGGCTAATATTTATAGGTGATATAGACTAATATTTACAGGTGATATAGGCTAATATTTACAGGTGATATAGGCTAATATTTACAGGTGATATAGACTAATATTTACAGGTGATATAGGCTAATATTTACAGGTGATATAGGCTAATATTTACAGGTGATATAGACTAATATTTACAGGTGATATAAGCTAATATTTACAGGTGATATAAGCTAATATTTACAGGTGATACAGACACTACATACATAAACCATTCTTTACTTAAATGGTTTAAATTTAGTGGGTAAACGTTCAGCTATGAAACTAAAAGTCAGATCCATCTTCACCCTTTTTACCCTGCTGAGCTGAAACCACAAACTTCTTACTTTTCTCACACATTTCCTCTCAGAAAAGTAACGCTGGATTGGAGAGAAAGGGTCAGAACTTGGCCACGTGGGATCGTTGCCAAAAATAGTGAGACGAGGCTTGAAGAGTTTTGTAGCAGCTGCAGATCAACAAAAGAGAGGAGACAGTCGGAGAAGTGAGGGGGAGGCTGAGTGAACAAAGTGGAAGCTTGTGCTAATCCCTCATCGATTCAGTCATGCTTCTTAAAACAGTTTTATCTGTGGGGACCTGCAGAAAAACACGCCGTCTTTTCAAAATAACATTTAACTAAGTTGCCACCATGATGGTGACGATAATGGAGAACGCCACCAGCTAGCGTTGGGCTGGTGGGCGTTATTATTGTGCCTTATTGGCCCCCCCTCGCTGATTTGATTTGCACAAAAGATGTGAGCGGGAGGAAGGCGATTAGCATAACAAACAGAGAGTCGAGGCGCGCTCTTCCCCAGGGAAGTGTCAATCTAAGTGGGAGCGTATGTTGACATTTATAACCATCTGGGGGGGACACGGTCGCTATTCCTCAGCTCTTTAACTTCAATTAGGAAGGGAGGGGGCCAGGGGACGACTTGTTACTGACTGGTTAAGTGGTGGCAGAGCGGGCGCTGAGGGGGGAGAGGCGTTTATGAGGGTCTCCTATAGAGTCTGCTGTGTGGCCCCTGCCTTGGCGAGTTAGCGTTGATGGAGGGCCGCTGATAGCTGCAGGAGGTTACTAATCCGTGGAGGATGTAAACACGGACTCAGGCCTTGGTTTTTAAGAGAGGAGAGGCAGAAATAGACCGAAATGACAGAGCTTTATTCTTAAAGTCAGTGAGGATGTTTACGTGGTCCTGGTTATCCAAGGTATGATCCTTAAACTGGTTTAGATCAGATCAGGGATATGGTGTTTATATGCACATTAAAAAACCTGGTTATTCATGACTCTGCATACATAAACACTAGGGATGGGTCATCATTTCCAAATATCTGAACAGCCAAGTAGTGCTGTCCCGTCTTCCCTGTAAATAATAGAAACATCCCTAGCTGAATCAGGCCATTATTTAAAGCCAGTGTAGGCCAATATTTAGAACCAGTTTAGGCTGATATTGACAGCTAATTCAAACACATTTACAGTCTATATAGGCCAATATCCAAAGCTAATGCAGGCTAATATTTCCAGCTGATACAAGCAAATAATCACACAGAAAAAGGCCAATATTTCCAGACAATTTCGACTAGTACTTACAGCCTAAATAGGCCAATGTCTGCTGCTTATTTGGGCTGATACTTACGTCTGATAAGGGCCTATAATTTTAGCCAATTTAGAGCAAAATTGACAGACAATTAAACCAATATCTCCTGCTTTAAAAGACTGCTATTTCTAACTGATACAGGTTAATATTTTCAGGCAATTTTGACCAGTAGTAACAGCCTAAATAGGCCAATCTCTGCTGCTTATACAGACTGAGATTTACTGCTGATATTTAAAGCTAATCTGGACAAATATTTACAGCCTATGCAGGCCAATATCTGTAACAAGGGTATTTTTCTTTCCTGTAAATAATAGAAACATCCCTAGCTGAATCAGGCCATTATTTAAAGCCAATGTAGGCCAATATTTAGAACCAATTTAGGCTGAGATTTACCGCTGACATAGGCTGATATTGACAGCTAATTTAAACGCACATTTATGTTCTACATTGGCCAACATCTAAGGCTAATAAAGGCTAATATTTCTAGCTGATACAAGCCGATATTTACCCCCTTAAGGGACAACATTTTTAGGCAATTTGGACCAATAGTTACAGCTAAAATAGGCCAATGTCTACTGCATCCCTACTGTACCCCTGTATGCATCAATGCTGTGGTCTAGAAACATGTGAGTGTTGGGCATCTACAGAGCTGTTATTGTTGCAAAACTGTAAATGCATGCACACGTCTGGGTTTTGGGTTAAGGACAGCAAAACTAGGGCTGAACAATTTGGGAAAATAATCTAATTGCGATTTTTTTCAACCAACATTGCGATTGCACTTTCACATGTTATTATTCTTCAGGTTCCTCATCTTATAAACCATTCTATATTATAACACACACAGCTATTTCTCCCAGAAATTTATATGTAATCATCCAAAATCTACAAATAAATGTTCAAAAATTCTTAGAAAATAACTAAAAATTAAAAACCTGCCCCAACACCCAATAAAGTCAAATCAAATCCACCCCCAAAAATTCAAAATAATTCCTCAAATTTACATGTACAAAAAAAATATATATATATCAAAGCAGTTTCTTGAAAATGTAATTTAATTATATTTCTCAAATTTCCATGCAATAATCTAAAGGTTTCAAAGCTAATCCCCACAGAAATTTGAATCAAATTTCCCAAAATTTACAAATACGTGTTAAAATTTCCATAAAAACACCTAAAATTTTCTAAACAAATTTCCAAAGAAATTCTAATCAAATTACCCAAAAAATTACAAATAAAATAAACAAAATTTCAAGAAGATACTTTAAATTTTCAAAGCAAAATTTCCCCCCAAAATTTAAATCAAATTCCTAAAATGACAAAATAAATTTCTCAAATTTCCACAAAAATATCAAAATTTTCTTAGCGAAAATCCCCCCAAAATTCAAATCAATCTAACAAAAATATTGAAATTATTTTGTCCTATATTGCAAATTTGATATGAATTGTAATGAATGCAGTGATGATTTTATGGATTTCTTATTTTGAAGAAGACAAAAATATACAAAAACAAGAAAAGTAGGAACTTCTGTCAATGATTCTAGAAAATATTGGCACTTGAATGTTTGCATTATGTGTAGACTAAAACACCTCTGCTTAAAGAAAATGATTAAACTGGTATTTTTAAATCATATTTAAGGTCAAAGACATATTGCTCCCTCTGCGATTTGAAAATTGCAGTAGGTCAGATTGTGATTGACTCTACATTTTGATGAATTGCCCAGCCCTAAGCAAAACCCAGTGCTTTTACACTTACAGATGTGAGTCCACATTTGCAGATCCTGCAAATGTCAGATTTGTATCGACAGTTCAGAGGCTGACCTCAGGTGTAACTGGTGTAGGGATGTGTCTGTCTTGTGTGGGTCTTATTTGCTGTTTTTAATCACCTTTTACATGCTTTGTTTAAAATGTTTTCACTGTGTTTCTTTTTTCCCTTTGTCGGTGTATTTTAATGACATGTGTGAAGCACTTTGAATTGCCTTGTTGCTGAAATGTGCTATACATATAAACTTGCCTTGATGTCTTGTGACTGTTTTTACAACTTAAAGCAAAAAAGAGTTTTCTAAACCAAAATAAAGTACACACTTACAGGTACACACACATGTGTAGACGTGTGCACTTATCTGTGGATCTTTGTACGAATTTGCTGATCTAGACACACATATCTACACATTAGCAACAATAATAGCTCCATAGATGACCGACATCCTGCAGCCCGTTCAGCACAGACTGAAAAAGTCATCATCTCGATGCTGTCTTCATCTAAACTTCCTTTATTGTATTATTTCATCGCTGTAAGACCAAACTGGGTGTCGACATTGCTCCAGGAGTAAAGCCTGGACTGAGGCTGCACCTGCACAGGTGAGCAGCTGTCAGAAACCAGGGTAAGGTTTACATGACATCCTGTTTGGTCCCGTAGTTCTCTGGGAGGCAGACCAGGATGTTTACATGCCCAAACAGGAGCTCATATTCATGTAAACACCGTCGCTGATGGAGGATGTGAATGCAGACGCAGCGATTCCGCCAGCAGGCCGCTCCCTGTCAGGATGTTCCATCTACTCACCTGCAGACAAACAAATATGGCCGACCTTTTCTTCTTTAAGGTCAGTGTCAGAAAACCCGCCCCGATAAAACGGAGATGGTAGATCCCGGCGGGATGACCACGAATGAAAGACGGACAGCAGTAATAAAAATGACGAGGAGGGGAGAAAAGGCCCTATTGGACAGGAAATAAAGTGTGCTGTCAGTCAGTGGCGGCGGCGCTGCCACCGTCATGTCTCCCAGGTTATTGCTTATTGTTTACTTCTCTCTGCAGGAGTCAGAGGTCACCCGGACCACATCTACCCCCCCTCCCGCCCACGCCCACCCCCATTCTTCTCCGTGCACACGGAGGAACAAAGAGCGGCGGGGGGCGGAGGGTGCGTGCAGTTTGAGGGCGAGTTGGTGGATGTGGAGGTGGTGGATGGCGGGGAGTGGAATTAGAAAAAAAATAGAGAAAGGGAGAGCAGCGATCAGACAGCGCTGATAAGGAGAGGAGGCGGGGGAGGAGGGGGGAGGATGGAGGGTAGGGGGGGGGGCTGACTCCTCTTATGCTAATGCAGCCAATTTCCTCTTTTATTTCATTTCTGGAGCCGAAATCTGCGATCTGCGATAAGGTTGCCGTGGCGACCGCCTGTTCCCCGGGCGGATGCGGGCAGCCGTGTGATGGAGATGTGTAAGTCGGCGGGAGCAGCAGGGAATGAATAATTTAAAACTCCACCAAGCTGGAGAGATAAGAGAGAGCAGGGCTGAGGCCGCTCTCTCTCCCCTCTCTCCCTCGCCCTTCCCCACAATCCATCTCTCCACCTCACCCCTTCCAACTCTCAATCCCTTCTTCCCTGCGCTCTTTTTTTCCCTCTCTGCGGACTTCTGAGGCTTCATCCTCCGAAGCAGGCTGACCTCCAAGGTCAAGGGCATGATGGGTAATTGAACCGGCGGTTTGGGGCCCAAGGATGATACAGCAGAGAGGAGGAGGAGGAGGAGGAGAGGAGGAAGAGGAGAGGAGGCCCGCTTCTCCTCCTCCTCCATTCTAACCAGATGAATCCTGAGCCGCCGCTGCCAAGTGAGCGAGCGTTCAGCGAACTTGGTTTTACTTTGCGTTAAGCCCACTTGGCTCGAGTCGTTCTTACATTAGTCGGCGGGAACAACGGCGGCCCTCCAGAGCACAATGGCCGCCACACTTGAATGTGACACATGCTTGGAATAGCTGAGCGTTCAGGCTCAGCGCCGCTCCTGTGTAAACACGGCCAGGCTTCGCCGCCACTCCCCGTACGTCTCTGCCTGTTTGCAGAGGCAGTTCTACCTGTAGGCTAGGGTAGGCAGTCAGCGGGGGCCTCAGGATCCCAGGGGCCACGAGGTAAAGTCACGACAGGTGTGGCTGAGATAGAGCGACGCATCTAGAATCACCTGTACTGCTTTAGACAGGTGAGTAGAACACAGATGAGGGGCCATGAGTGATACAGAACATCAGAACAGGACCGCGGCCCCACATCAGGGTCAAAGTCCCTCTGGAGGACCCCGGTCCAGCATCAGGGTCAAAGTCCCTGTGGAGGACCCCGGTCCAGCATCAGGGTCAAAGTCCCTGTGGAGGACCGTGGCCCCGCATCAGGGTCAAAGTCCCTGTGGAGGACCGTGGTCCAGCATCAGGGTCAAAGTCCCTCTGGAGGACCGCGGTCCAGCATCAGGGTCAAAGTCCCTGTGGGGGACCCCGGTCCAGCATCAGGGTCAAAGTCCCCAGAAGTCTTCAAATCAAGACAAGTTCCACCTGGACTACAGACATGTTCACACACTAGGATGTTCTGAGTCTGAATTCTGATGAAGGCCTGATACTGAACTGAGCAGGGACTAAACCATCTGCATGCAAAAGGCAAGGATGAAATGTTTCAAAACCAAAGCAATATTACATTTAAAGGCAAGGATGAAATGTTTCAAAACCAAAGCAATATTACATTTAAAGGCAAGGATGAAATGTTTCAAAACCAAAGCAATATTACATTTAAAGGCAAGGATGAAATGTTTCAAAACCAAAGCAATATTACATTTAAAGGCAAGGATGGAATGTTTCAAAAATGATGACATCATCTTTAAAGGCAAGGAGGGAACGTTTCAGAAATGATGACATCATCTTTAAAGGCAAGGAGGGAACGTTTCAGAAATGATGACATCATCTTTAAAGGCAAGGACAGGCTGCATATCCAATTCAATTTAATTCAATTCAACCTTTATTGTCATTGTACAAAACAAAGTCCAACGAGATTTTTCCGTGCATCCTTAATAAATAAAAATAAATACACACTACATACATACACACTCACTGTCATATCCACACCCACATTAAATAACATACATGGCATAAAAAATAAGACAAAAGATGATTGCCCCTTTATTAATGGTGAAGAGTGTCCACAGATGATGCCAGCATCGTGTCATATTGCACATGCTTAAATCAAGTCATTGATGTTGAAGGTAATTCAGTTCAGTGATGGCTCTTGGTATAAAGCTGTTCTTTAGTCTGGAGGTCCGTGTCTTAAAGCTCTGTAACTGTCCAGACAGCAGCAGAGAGAGCAGGTGGTGGCATGGGTGAGTCACATCATTCAGGATGTTTGTGGCTCTGCGGATGCGGCGTGTCCTCCAGAGGTGGTAGTGGCAGTCCTTTTATTTTCTGGGATGTGTTGATGACTCGATTATATTGGTGTTGGTCTGGGGTCTACACATCCCTAAACCCACCCCTGTGTTTTATGGTTAGGATTAAAAAAACACCTAAAATTATACAGATGTTGGATAATCAGTATGCAGATTAATCCTGTGGTTCTTTGGCGTTATTGAGAAGAGTTTATGGAGTCATTATTGTAGCAGAACTTTAAAGCTCACCTCTTCTTGACTTCAGTCTCAGGTTTTTCTCTGAACCGTCTGCTTGAACAGGATCAATGCTGGACAGTCTAGAAGAATCCAGATTTACTGGTCTGGATTTCTCTGCTCTTGTTTTACCGACACATTTGTAGGTCTTTAGGACTCTCAGAAGAATGCTTTAGAGGATCCTGTGGGTGGGGTCTGATGGAGGCGATGATGCAGGTCACTGCCTCCCAGCCGCCTCGCCCTGCCTGTGTTACGTTACATCCTCGACTCCGGCCTGTCTGGAGACGCCGACCTGTTTTCATTCCACAGCTGCAGCGTGAGGCTTTATCGCCATGGAGATAAAACCAGGCTTATAAACACCCCGCGGGTCACGTCCAGGTGAGGGGTTCACGGCGAGGTGTGGCGGGCCGACGCCCCCCCCCCCCCGGCTCTACCTGTCCTTACAGAGACACGAGCGGAGCAGAATCAGAACAAAAACGCTGATTCATAAACACGCCACACAGAGCGCCCGCACAGGTAACGCCAACCCGAGCGTGAAGCCTTCATCCCTGTGGCGCCAGGACGGAGCCGGCCGCCACGACACGGATACACTCAGTAGGGTTCAGTTCTTTAGTGTGAGCTGTCTGTGGCGCTCTCACTGTTAAAATGTTCTTTTTTAATGTGACAAACTAAAAGGTTTCCAGTAATCGTTCTGGTTTTTGTAGAGCTAGTTTCACCTGTGAGCTTTAACCAAACAGGAAGTCAGACGGCGTTAGAGTCTAAAGGGAAACCGGTTCACTGAGACTTTAGTGTTGGAGTAAATCTGCTTTGTCTTAGATCTGTGGTGAGGTTTCACTTCGATCACAGCGTGTCCTCGCGTTAGTGAAATGATGTTTCACTCCTGTCCCTGTCAGCTCTGGGAAAGTTCCAGATTCATCAGCATGATTAAACCAGCTGTGTTCTGTTGGTAGAGTCTGAGTCACTGCGTCTCAACCTTGGGGTCGGGGTCACATTTTTGCCACTTCAAACCCATTTTTGTCCATTTTAAAATCTTTCCATCACTTTCTTCTGCCTGTTTTTGACACTTATAAACCAATTCTTGCCACTTTCTGCTTATTGTTGCCTCTGTTGCCCATTTTAACCACAGTTGACCCATTTTTGACCGTTTCTGTACATTGTTCAACCTCTTCCATTTAATTTCTACCATTTTTTGCACCGTGTAGCCATTTCAGCCACTTTTTAATCCACTTTTAACACTTTTTGTAACCATTTTATTCAATTTTGGTTATTTTTTGTCACTTTTAACCCATTTATGTCCTTTAAAAATCCAATTTCACAACCTTTTCACCATTTAGCCATTATTAACACATTTTAGGAATTTTTAACCCATTTAAATGTTGTTTTTAACAGAAGTTTTTTCATCTAAAGACAGCTAAATGAATAAAGTTATTTGTTTCTTTGGTAAGAGTGGTTATTATTCAGCTTAAATATGAAACATGGATATCACAGCTTAAATGACAATGGACCATGGTTTCACTGACCTCCATGGGCCCCTAGTGTGTCTGGGTCCCAGAAACCTCCCCCTTTATCCCCCGTATGGACGGCCTTGTCTCCACATGACTACTCTAGAATGTTCCTGGCTGTTCGACCACCTTCAGGTCCAGTGGGGGTCCCCGGTCTCTGGCACCTTTATTTTGGGGGTTCCCGGTCTCTGGCACCTTTATTTTGGGGGTTCCCGGTCTCTGGCACCTTTATTTTGGGGGTCCCCGGTCTCTGGCAAATAAAGGTGCCAGAGACCGGGGACCCCCACTGTACCTGAAGGTGGTTGAACAGCCAGGAACATTCTAGAGTACTCATGTGGAGACAGGGCAGAAAAGGCAGAAAAAAGTGATGGAAAGGTTCTAAAATGGACAAAAATGGGTTTTAAGTGGCAAAAATGTGCTAAAATTGGTGTTAAAAGAGACAATAAAGGGTTAACATTTGGTAAAATTGGTTTAAAGTGGCAACAGTTTTATCTAAAGTATATTCTTAGTTTTTTTTTCAGGCATCTGGTGACCCCCTCTCAGAGTCTTGTGACCCCTGAGGGGGTCCCGACCCCAAGGTTGGAACCCCTGATTTAATGACAGTATTTCCTCAGCAGAGATATTCTAACCCTGAGTCTGTTACAGCGGCCCCGCCTCCATCACAGGTTCCAGAACGGTCTGCAGGTTCCGGGTGTTGTTCAGGATCTAGGACTTGTGTTTGGGTTAGGGGTTAGGGTTAGGGTTAGGGTTCCGGGTGTTGTTCAGGATCTAGGACTTGTGTTTGGGTTAGGGGTTAGGGTTAGGGTTAGGGTTAGGGTTCCTGGTGTTGTTCAGGATCTAGGACTTGTGTTTGGGTTTGGGTTAGGGTTAGGGGTTAGGGTTAGGGTTCCTGGTGTTGTTCAGGATCTAGGACTTGTGTTTGGGTTAGGGTTAGGGGTTAGGGTTAGGGTTAGGGTTCCTGGTGTTGTTCAGGATCCAGGACTTGTGTCTGCGTGGATGTGGGATGTAGAGAGCTGCACACATACGCTGATGATGTGATGATGAATGTCTATCCATGTCTGCCCTGCATCCTGGTAGATGTGATGTTTTCCTGAACGTTCTCTCTGTGCTGTATCACTCTCATGGTTTCATCGTCTGCTTTTTCATGTTGTTCTGGATCGTTTCACATCATGTTGTTAATTTTCATGTTTTTACGTCTGCTACTGAATCGTTTCATGTTGGATTCTTTTTTATGGTTTCTGTTTTTTTTATTTTGCTTCTTATTGGATCTTTGTTTCCTGTTGTATTGTATCCTGTCATATGGCATCATTTCAGGTCTTTAGTTTAATTTTGTATTAAATGTTGCATTTTTATTTCCTATTATTTTAACGTTTGTGTGGTTTGTCATTTCCTTTTATATCAGATAGTTTCAGATAATTGAACATTTTCCGTGTGTGTTGTTCTCTCTGGTTTATTTTTAATCTTTCACATCTTTAGTCTGACTCTGAACCAAGAATGGTTTGGGGTTCTTCATTAGTTTTTATTTTTATTTCATTTTCACTTTCTGTGTTCTATTTTAGTTTAGTTTAGTTTTTATTCATTTTAGTTTGTTTTTTACTTTTTATTAGTAAAGTTTTTATTAGTTTTAGTTTTTATTAGTGTTAGTTTTATTAGTTTTAGTTTTTATTAATTTTAGTTTTTATTAGTTTTAGTTTTTATTCATTTTAGTTTTATTAGTTTTAGTTTTTATTAATTTTAATTTTTATTAGTTTAGTTTTTATTCATTTTAGTTTTTATTAGTTTTAGTTTTTATCAGTTTTAGTTTTTATCAGTTTTAGTTTTTATTCATTTTAGTTTTTATCAGTTTTAGTTTTTATTCATTTTAGTTTTTATCAGCTTTAGTTTTTATTAGTTTTAGTTTTTATCAGTTTTAGTTTTTATCAGTTTTAGTTTTTATTCATTTTAGTTTTATTAGTTTTAGTTTTTATTAATTTTAATTTTTATTAGTTTAGTTTTTATTCATTTTAGTTTTTATCACTTTTAGTTTTTATTCATTTTAGTTTTATTAGTTTTAGTTTTTATTAATTTTTATTTTTATTAGTTTAGTTTTTATTAGTTTAGTTTTTATTCATTTTAGTTTTTATTAGTTTTAGTTTTTATCAGTTTTAGTTTTTATCAGTTTTAGTTTTTATTCATTTTAGTTTTTATCAGTTTTAGTTTTTATCAGTTTTAGTTTTTATTCATTTTAGTTTTTATCAGTTTTAGTTTTTATCAGTTTTTGTTTTTATTCATTTTAGTTTTTAACAGTTTTAGTTTTTATCAGTTTTAGTTTTTATTCATTTTAGTTTTTAACAGTTTTAGTTTTTATCAGTTTTAGTTTTTATCAGTTTTTGTTTTTATTAGTTTTAGTTTTTATCAGTTTGTTTTTATCAGTTTTAGTTTTTATCAGTTTTAGTTTTTATCAGTTTTAGTTTTTATCAGCTTTAGTTTTTATCGGTTTTAGTTTTTAACGGTTTTAGTTTTTATCGGTTTTAGTTTTTATCGGTTTTAGTTTTTAACAGTTTTAGTTTTTATCAGTTTTAGTTTTTATCAGTTTTAGTTTTTAACAGTTTTAGTTTTTATCAGTTTTAGTTTTTAACAGTTTTAGTTTTTATCAGTTTTAGTTTTTATCAGTTTTAGTTTTTATCAGCTTTAGTTTTTATCAGTTTTAGTTTTTATCAGTTTTAGTTTTTAACAGTTTTAGTTTTTATCAGCTTTAGTTTTTATCAGTTTTAGTTTTTATCAGTTTTAGTTTTTATCAGCTTTAGTTTTTATCAGTTTTAGTTTTTATCAGTTTTAGTTTTTATCAGCTTTAGTTTTTATCAGTTTTAGTTTTTATCAGCTTTAGTTTTTATCAGTTTTAGTTTTTATCAGTTTTAGTTTTTATCAGTTTTAGTTTTTATCAGCTTTAGTTTTTATCAGTTTTAGTTTTTATCAGCTTTAGTTTTTATCAGTTTTAGTTTTTATCAGTTTTAGTTTTTATCAGCTTTAGTTTTTATCAGCTTTAGTTTTTATCAGTTTTAGTTTTTATCAGTTTTAGTTTTTATCAGCTTTAGTTTTTATCAGTTTTAGTTTTTATCAGCTTTAGTTTTTATCAGTTTTAGTTTTTATCAGTTTTAGTTTTTATCAGCTTTAGTTTTTATCAGTTTTAGTTTTTATCAGCTTTAGTTTTTATCAGTTTTAGTTTTTATCAGTTTTAGTTTTTATCAGTTTTAGTTTTTATCAGCTTTAGTTTTTATCAGTTTTAGTTTTTATCAGCTTTAGTTTTTATCAGTTTTAGTTTTTATCAGTTTTAGTTTTTATCAGCTTTAGTTTTTATCAGTTTTAGTTTTTATCAGTTTTAGTTTTTATCAGCTTTAGTTTTTATCAGTTTTAGTTTTTATCAGTTTTAGTTTTTAACAGTTTTAGTTTTTATCAGCTTTAGTTTTTATCAGTTTTAGTTTTTATCAGTTTTAGTTTTTATCAGCTTTAGTTTTTATCAGTTTTAGTTTTTATCAGCTTTAGTTTTTATCAGTTTTAGTTTTTATCAGTTTTAGTTTTTATCAGCTTTAGTTTTTATCAGTTTTAGTTTTTATCAGCTTTAGTTTTTATCAGTTTTAGTTTTTATCAGTTTTAGTTTTTATCAGCTTTAGTTTTTATCAGTTTTAGTTTTTATCAGCTTTAGTTTTTATCAGTTTTAGTTTTTATCAGTTTTAGTTTTTATCAGCTTTAGTTTTTATCAGTTTTAGTTTTTATCAGTTTTAGTTTTTATCAGCTTTAGTTTTTATCAGTTTTAGTTTTTATCAGTTTTAGTTTTTATCAGTTTTAGTTTTTAACAGTTTTAGTTTTTATCAGCTTTAGTTTTTATCAGTTTTAGTTTTTATCAGTTTTAGTTTTTAACAGTTTTAGTTTTTAACAGTTTTAGTTTTTATTCATTTCAGTTTTTTAGGGATAGATGTCGTGGCTGAGTGAGCGTCGTACATTTTTAAAGTCATACTCTACCAGGCTTCTCTTCACTGGTCATTTATTTTTCCCACTGATACAGACATCTCTTTCACGGGGAGTCCTGCAGGCAGCAGCATGAAGTTTCTCACAGTGGAGCGAAGGTTACATGGAGCTCCAAACTGAGCTCACAGCGGTCAGATGTTCCCTGGTTCTGGTTCTGAGATCTCCTAAACCAGGGGGGTCAGACTCAGCCACAGCAGGGGCCGGATCCTGGATTCAGGACTAACCTGAAGGCCTAACAGGGTCACCTTTTAAAACATGAACTCTAAACCAGTAATAAAATGTGAAAAAAAAAAAAAAAAGACTGGAGCACTGATGATAAGTTAGTTTGAAATTAAAATAAATAGATAAGTTTAAAGGCTCAAAATCAGAGAAAAGTAAATTTATTACTCCATAAAAGGTCAAAACATGAAACTGAAATTGAAAAATAATGTTTTTAAAATGCAAATATACTAGAAAGAAAGTCAAAATCATGACATTAAAAGAGAAAATATGATTCAAATTTTTATTTTGTGAATCTAAAGGTCAAACTGTGGGATTATGAAGTCAGAGTTTGGGGTCAAAATACAAAATGGTTATTTAAAAAGGTCAAAATATGAGGTAAAAATTGAAATTATGAATCTAAAAGTTCAAAATATTATTTGAGAAGTCAAAATTATGAGCTGGAATTCTCACAGTATGAAGTTAAAGTTAGGATCTTAAGTTTGAGTCCTTACTGTGAGATGATAGATCGAAAATGTGAAATTAAAAAATAAATTAATCTCTTCTCCCACATTCCTGACTTCTAATCTAAATATTTTTACTCCTTACTTTTTCAGATTTTGTGACTTAACAAGGAAATCTTCAATCATCAGGATAAGTTCACATTTTTATTCTGGAGTAAATCTGCAGCCCTCAGACTGATGGGACAGTTAGAACAGAAACATCAGATCATCCTGTGGGCCGGATTTAACTGTTCCACAGGCCCGATTTGGCCCCTGGGCCTTGAGTTTAACACCCCTGTCCTAAACTAACACCCCTGCTCCGGTCTAAGAACCCTTATCTCTGATGGTTTCATGGTTAAACTCTGGTCAGGATGCTCAGATACTAATAACGCTGTGTGTTTTTCTGCCTGTTTGAATGTTGTGATAAAGTAATTCCTGCAGTTCTTTAATATATATACACACACACACCCACACACACACACACACATATATATGTATTTTTTTTATGCACCTGTAAAAACCTGACGTCTAGAACCAAAATAATCCTTTTTACTCCCTGTGACTGCAGAGGAATCCTGCAGAAACAGTCGATCTCTGAAGCACTGTGGTAAAAGGATCCTAAAGCTTCGCTGAAATGCATCGTTGTTGTGTAGAGCAGTGGTTCTCAACTGGTGGGTTGGGACCTAAAGGTGGGCCGCAGAATGTCTGTGAAGTCCTGGAGTCTCTGGTGGACATGAACCCACCTCTTATTTGACTGTCAGTGTCATAGTGGTGAATGTTTTCTCTTATTTCTCCTGTGATAAATGCTGCTTTTCCCAGAATTAAAGTCGTTCTAAAGATGGATGCAGAAACGTCAGAAAGCCACACGGCATCCTGAGGAGGAGTAGAACAGGACGGCTGATGTTTATCTGTAATTGTTGGAAATTTGTCCAGATTTGAGTTCAAAGACTGGGGTGACGGGACGGTCCTGAGTCTAGGCCTGGGTGTCCCCCTTGTGTTCTCAGGAGCAGAGAGGTTCTGGTGTTCCTGCAGGGAGGGCTGATGATTACTGGTTGCATACGGAGCGTTTGCAGGTAGAGAGGTCGCTCTGATGTCGTCTTTTCCAGCCCTGTCTTTAAACCTTTTACTTATTTTAATCATTTTTTGTTTTTGCTCCAAACGGCCCATCTAATTCCTGGTAGGTGAAAGCACACCTGTCAGTAAGCCTGGCTCTGATTGGCTGCGGGGTTATCACTGGGGTCCCTGACTTATTTGCCTACAGGAGCGGCGAGAGAGAAGTTGGCATCCTCTCTGGGAGTTGCAGAGATCCAGTCGTTGAAGTGTTAATCTCCTCTCTCCTGCACACACAGCATCTTTCATCTCCGCAGCAGATCTCAGCCCTCATCCTCCTCCTCCTCTTCTTCTTCACATCAGCGAGGATAAGAGCCCTGTTTTGTCTGCAGCGAGCCACATTCCTCCATGTGACCCCGAACGCTCTGAACGCCACGTAGAGCCCTGCAGAAAACAAACGGAACATGAAACAAACATTCAAACATCAGCCTGCACCAACCCTGCTGCCGTTCCTCCACCGGCCACATGGGGGCACTGCATACCTGGAGGAGGCCTGCAGCCGCCCGCTGTGGAAGCTGCAGCCTTGAACATGGAGCCTGAGCGAGCAGAGCAGAGGTAAACACAGGCACAGATACTCCAGATTACATTGATAAAACCAAAAATATTGGCCCATAGAAATAATACAACACGGCGATAACGGCCGCTATCAGCTCCTCATCATGATACCACGACTAAACGCACGCAGAATATCAAGTCCCACAAACAAGAAACAAGAACCGGGGGGCCTCACATCGCTGGAACGCCAAAATAAAACAAGATGAGTGAAACTGCGCCGCTTAAACCCGCCGCCGCCTGATAAACATTACAGTGAATTTAAAAGTACTCCTCTTCTTCTTCTTCTTCTTCTTCTGTGGCACCGTGTAAGAGGCTTTTCCTGTGAGCAAATATGATTTCATTAAACGGGATATGAGCTCGCCGTTAATCTAGATTAAGGTTTGTCTGCCATGTGCACAAATAGAAATTAAACACCACTCCAAATCTTTTCAAACCGGGTCAAAATATAGGCAGGAATCCTGGCTCTTTATTCTCCCAGCATTATTATCTCTTTAATTAAATTATTCCCAAATTATTCCGTGTTAAAATTATCATCCTTATAAAGGAATAATAATAACTTTTAATATATTTGTTTTAAATGGGAGAGATTTGTGTTTTTATTTTGAAAGGGAATGGTAGATTTACATTGGTTTAATTACGCCGCCATCGTCTCTATCTGAACCAGGCGAGGAAAAAAGAATTGTAGGGCCTCAATTAAATCTGATGTTAATTAAATCTGATCTTGTTTTGTGTATTAATCAAGCGGCAATTTTAATCTAGTGAATACACAGACTCTAATAAGAAATGTGGATATAGACGCGGCACACAGCAAGAATATTTTTAATTTCATGCTTGTGATGAATGTTTTTTTTTTGTCATATTTTATTTAGCTGACTTGCATTAGTTCCTAATCTCCCCCCTCCCCCCCCACCCCGTTCTCCCTTTATGCAATCTGAGCATCAGATTGATGCCGAGCTCGACGTCTGCACACGTATAAAGACGAGAGGAGCACGCTTGCATAATTTGGCCTCCATTCAACGAGGTGTCTTAATAACTGATGTTGACTTATTATGTGGAGAAGTCTGCTGTGGAGAAAGGAGGGAGAGAGGAGCATGCTAGGGGAGAGATTACTTACTTTTCCTTTATATTCCTCACGCTTTAAAGTCGAAGATCTGCAGCAGAGTCTGATTCAGACCTGAGACGGGAAAAAGCTGCAGAAAAGCCACAAAAAGAGAGAGAGAACAAGCAGACACCATGTCTGACTTCATGTCCCTGATAGAGTCTTTATGAACCCGCTTTAATGTTTGCACATTCACACACAGCTGGGCTTTAACGCCTCACAAACCAAAACTTTCACTTCCAGACGTAGAAAAATGTCACAACTTCTGCTCTGTCTTTTCTTCTTTTTAAACTCAGACATTTAAACTTCAACACAAACACACATGTAGAGACTAAAACACCGTCAGTAATAAAGAATAAAAGCTCTTAAATGAGTTCATTTAAAAATATAAAAGATCAAATCACTGCATGTTTTCTGTTCAGACGTCTGCAGACTTAAACTAATCTGGTTTACGTGGAAATGCCTGCAGCCTGTTTGTGTTTGCAGAGCCTCAGTGACATTCTCCTCTGCATAAATATAAATATATATAAAATATACACATAGCTCTGCACAAAACTGCTCTGCAAATATAAAAATACAGACTTATTTATATTTGTGTATGAATGTAATTTTAAATTAAACATGCATGTTAAACTGAGATTTCTCTCCTTTATTTCCATCTTATTTCCTTTTTTAAGAACAACATTTAAACTTAAACTGTAAATAATTTACATCAAATAGTGCACATGCAGTCATTAAAAAAAGCTCGTTTCTTACAATAAAAGACAAAAATCCAAACCCTGGATGTAGTTTTCCCTCTTTAATATCTGAGCTCAGAGTTTTAGTTTTCTTCCTTCTGTGTCTGCAGAACCTCAGTCACATTAACCCGCCGAGACACTTTATTTACTTATTTATTTATTTATTTATTTATTAACATGTGAATGAAGCGTGTTTGCATGTAAAGATGTGATGAACTCTGTAAATGAGGTTTGATTCTTTTAGAATAACAGAAGATGAAGAAACACGTCTGAATCCACTCTCTAAGGTGGACTTTCAGTGTTTAAAGTCTCTTCACTGATCCCTGACCCGATCTAGATTTGACCTTCCATTCATCTGCAGCGTGTGAGTGTGTGTGTGTGGGTGTGTGTGTGTGTGTGTGACATGGCAAACTGTATTATCCCTCCATACATGTAAATATAAACGCCTCAATATAAATGTCAAATGAGTTTAAAGAGAATAAAATCACAAACACTGCTCTGTAGGTTCCTCCAGCAGGAGCTGCTCTGATTGGACGATTTTAGAGGAAGTTTAGGAGAACATACAGTTCTTAACAAATGTATCAGCCCACCTGTCATCTCTGTCTCAGAGACCATCCAGCATCATGAAGTGCTTTAATGCGGACTCTTTCATTTTCAGTCAGCTCTCCACGTTTTACCATTTTGAACAGGAATGAAGAAATTTCAAACTGAATTCACCCAAATGTGAGCCGGCTCACTGGGCTTCTCTGAGAAGTCAGAAATGAATCAAGCATAACATTCAACCACTAAAACTCATTTTTCTCTATAATAACTATAATCTGACACATTCATCAGAAATATTAATGTGCTTTACTATTTTTACAGTTTTTTGTAAATCAGTAAATTTGAAAATTCATGGATAACGATAATAATTCTATTTTAGCATTAAAAATATCACCTGGGTTAAAGAGCTTCTACATATTGGAGTATTAACCATTGCAGAAACATCAACATGATTTTGGTAATTACCAATGCTGTTAATGTAGGGCAGCTGTGGCAGAAACCTGACTGTGGTTAGGGTTACGGTGGGCTGATACATCTGTGGCATTAATTCTATATAAATATATAAATAATCACAGTGAACAGGACTGTCTGCCTCTTGTTCCATGGACTGATGTAGTCATGGAGTGTGTGTGTGTGTGTGTGTGTGTGTGTGTGTCAGAGCTGCTGATGTAACGTCTGCAGATCATCCAAACTTTCTATGTTCAGTCATTTCTGACATTTTAAATCTAATTCTGTTAGAATATTAAAACAGTAGAGCTGCGATTAATCAGAGTTAATCTGTCAGTGTTAACTGTTAGAGATGGGTTTATTCATGGTAGTCTCATTATATTACATGTGTAATTACACAAGTAATTACACATGTAATTATACATGTAATTATACATGTTAATATACATGTAATTATAGATGTAATTACACATGTAATTATACATGTTAATATACATGTAATTACACATGTAATTATACATGTTAATATACATGTTAATATACATGTTAATATTAGTGCTGTCAAACAATTAAAATTTTTAATCAGATGCTATGGATTAATTCTGATTAATCATGATTAAATATCATTCATTATTAATCGCGTTTCATTTTGCGAGCTTGGCGACGCGTTAGCCAAAGTGCTAGCAGAATCCCTGTCGAGTGCGTGCTTGGCGTTACTGGGGTTTTAAGCAGGAAGTGCTTCAGTGAAAAGAAAACTCCTTCCTGCAGAATGAACAGAATTCTTCATGACTGTTGTGTCTTGTTTTTTTTACTCAGATTTCCCATCTAGAGGGCCAGCGTGCTGTTGGCGTCTTCCATATTGAGTTGTTGGTCACTACCGGATCAGCGGCCCATCTGTGCGGCGGCGTGCTCTACGGTAACCCTGCTTGGACAAACTGCCTGAAATGCGTTTCCAGAGACGTTTCAGGGATTTTGAGTCGTTCTGGGCTGTAGATGGATTAATAATGTTAAAATCTTTAATCAGATTAATCATGATGATGGATTAATCCGCATTAATGCGTTCATTTTGACAGCCCTAATTATTACACGTTATTAAACGTGTTATTAAACGTGTTATTATACATGTTATTATACGTGTTATTATACGTGTTATTAAACGTGTTATTAAACGTGTTATTATTCGTGTTATTAAACGTGTTATTAAACGTGTTATTATACGTGTTATTATACGTGTTATTAAACGTGTTATTAAACGTGTTATTAAACGTGTTATTATACGTGTTATTAAACGTGTTATTATTCGTGTTATTATACGTGTTATTAAACGTGTTATTAAACGTGTTATTAAACGTGTTATTATACGTGTTATTAAACGTGTTATTAAACGTGTTATTATACGTGTTATTATACGTGTTATTAAAAGGTGTTATTAAACGTGTTATTATACGTGTTATTATACGTGTTATTAAACGTGTTATTATTCGTGTTATTAAACGTGTTATTAAACGTGTTATTATACGTGTTATTATACGTGTTATTAAACGTGTTATTATTCGTGTTATTATACGTGTTATTATACGTGTTATTAAACGTGTTATTAAACGTGTTATTAAACGTGTTATTAAACGTGTTATTATTCGTGTTATTAAACATGTTATACATGTTATCACACATGTAGTGTTTTTTAATGTTTTATGAATGTTCTGGAGTAAATATTAAAGCTAGAATAATCACCTTTTATTCCTCATATTTACCTGATAAACTCTAGAACATTCTGGCTCTAGTGTGCTGTCTGAATGAATGAATGAATGAATGAATGAATGAATGAAGACACAGATAAAACATCAGGATGTCAAACACAACCAAACACACTCACACAGATCTGTAAATGTGTTTAAATAATTTATTAAAGTCCATCCAGATCTCTTTAGAGGGCTGGAGAGGAAAACACCCGTTAGAAAATACATGAATAAATACATACATCATAAATAAATAAATAATAAATATTAATTATCGACATATTTATTCTCAGTCATTAAAACAGCAGCGGTATAATGAGGGCTGATGTTACACTGATTATTTCTTATTCATCACTGATACAGATGTAGAGATCTGTAACTGTTAATGATTAATCAATAATCTATCATTACTGAGCTGATGTTACTACATTCAGCTGTTATCTGATATTAATATATGTTAGTAATTATTGAATTTATAGCCATTATCATCTGTTTAGAGCTAGTTATTCTTGCTGTTTATCTGCTGATGTAATCCAGATTACTGTCTGAGCCTAATCTGCTCATTCTGAGGTTTTATATTTAACTCTAATAATAGCATGAGTATTTATTATTAATGGTATTAATACTAATATTATTCTGATTATGAGTGAGTTTTTATTGGCTGAGATTATAAGAAACATTAGTCTACAGATCTATTAGCTGTGATTTTTACAGTGATAATCTGGATAATTAGCCTGTGTCTTGATCTTGTGCTCTCATTAACATGATCTTTAACTTTTCAACTGTTTATCTGCATTTAAATACAGACCACTGTTTTATTTAATTCCTCTGATAATTCTTAAATTTCCCTCAGGATTACTAGAGTTTATATTTCTGCTGTTCTTTCTGATGACTTTGTTTTTATCAATAATCTACAGGTTTGAACTTTCTGAACTATTATCTGACATTTTTGTGGTGATTTTTACTTTTTTAGTCATTAATCCATTCATATCAGGATTATTGATTTAGTCTGAGTTATAATCAAACATTTTTACACTGATTGGTTTTCAATAGTGATCAGTGTTACAGTTTTATCATCATGATTTACTTTTTACCTTTTATTATTATTTTGTTGATTATTGAGTTTTTTATTTATTGTCACTGTTAAACTGATTTTATTAGTTTAACCAGAAGTCTTTAAATTAGATGGGTTATTTATTATTATTAATTATTAATTTAAAGAGCCTTTATCTGTGGTGATAATTCTGATTTAACTTATATGGCTGCTGTCTGCTGATGATGTGCTGTTATGAGGTGCAGGTTTTTATCATTTTCAGGTAATAATGTGCCAATTATAATTATTATAGCTCCTAAATCTGCACGATATTTTACAGAAATGTAACGTTCTGAGCATTTATGATGATATTACACCAGATAGTAATGTTCTGAGCAGGTACCTACAGTTTTATTCTGCTGCTGATCTCCTGATTTTTCACTGATCATGAACTTTTTTTTATCCTCCAATATTTTGAAGTTTATGAACCTTCTGAGTTTCTATCTGCTGTTCTGTTGCTGCAGCATTCCCGCAAAAACAGCAGAGAAACTCGAATGATTCGTTTTTATAAGGAGATAAATAGTTTAACAGAAGTCTGACTGCAGGAGAACAAATATGAAATAAACAGGCTGTTAATGTGCAGATTGACTCTTTAGTCATTCAGGTGTGAGTGTGTGAGAGAGTGTGTGTTTGTGCATCCACCTCTCAGAGTATAAAATCCTAAATAAACTTTCTATTTTCTCCTGTTTAGAGCTAAAGCAGAGTCAGGGCTGCAGGTCTGTGTTTGTGCATGCATTTATCAGAGCTTTCTAACTCTTATAAAATCCTAAATAAACTTTCTATTTTCTCATGTTTAGAGCTAAAGCAGAGTCAGGGCTGCAGGTCTGTGTTTGTGCATCCATGCACCGCGCCTGTCTCTGTTAATTATGTTTACATCAGCATTAAACGAAGCTCTTATCAGATGTTCTCTCCTTCTCGGAGGCTGCTTCTTGGTAGAGCGACACCACAGATAAGTGGGGAAAATTTACTCTGTGGTCAGCAACTCTTTCCGCAGATAGGCTCACTTTTTATTTCCTCTTGTGCGTCTCTTTTTTTTTCTGTATTTTAAAGCAAACGTGAAGGCAGAGATAGGGGGCGAGGGGGGGCTCTATCCAAACCACATTAGGCTAATTAACAAACTCATTTAAAGGCGCAGAAATATTGATTGCCATACGTTTGGAGACGAGGAGCATGGAGGAGGAGGAGGCAGAGGAAATAAATAAATAAGAGGCTGGCAGGTGTATGTAAATTGTTTGTTGGCAATGGAGAAATTTAAATTACAGTTCAATCAGAGAGGAGAGGAGAGGAGCGGGGAGGGGGAGGCAGAGTGGCGAGCACCCTGTGATTTCCCGTCTCCACGCTTAGTTGATATTTCACTGGGTGAGGATTGAGCGCTACGGGTGCATTTCACACCCTGAATGAGAAAGGCAATCTCGCTCAGCCGACTAGAACAATAATTAGAATGGAGATTAAATAAAAATAATTAGAAAAAGTTCATCTAGTTTTGATGTATTAATTATTCCGCCCCTGCTTTATTCCAAGTCTAATTATCTGCTTCAGTGAAAATGCCAAGATTTTCTGTGAGTCATAAAAAATTACATTCATGTAATTATGTCAGCAATTTGGGGGGAAGTCAGCTAAGCAGAGCGCCGTCTCCGCGCCCCCCCACCCCCGTTTAAAGTAAGTAACTTCTAACTACTTATAACTTATAAGTTAATACAGTCCCTTTCAAGCCAGGGGTATAAATAATAGAATGCAATGGGAGATTATTTACTCTTTAAATGAGGAGCTGCTCTCGCTGCTCTCTCCCAGCTTCCCCGACACTTCCCGCCTTCACTCCACACCCGCCGCACGCTCGCCGCGCCGCGCCACAATGAAAACAAGACGAGTTTTTATCCATTCTTGGTCAGTAGATAATAATTTGCATATAAATGGAAATATTTATTGTGACAAAAAATAAGGGGAAAGGGAGATGTAGGAAGTAATATGCTCATTTTTCAAAAAACTCATGGGGGCCCCGGCTGTGATATCTGTATTTTAGGAGTCAAGCAGTTTAAAAAATAAATCTGAAAAAAGACAGAGAGAGGGGGAATAAATAAATAAATAGCAGCAGAAGAAAGGGAGAGGCAAACCTTTTAAGATGTTTACTACACAAATGGAGTCTCCAGAGAGGACGGCGTCCCGATGAAATGTGAGAGATAGCTGTCGACACTTTTCTCCCGGCGCTGCAGACGGCGGCTGCCAGGCTCCAGCACTAAGCTGTAATGACTTCCCTTCCTCTACCTGGCTCACCGGGGGAAACCAATAAAGTTACAAAAATAAACTTTACACATGTGGAAAATGGTTTACCCCGATAGGAAGCCGCCGCCGCCGCCGCCCGCAACTTGAAAGGTGCGGCTGCAGAAAGGAGGTGGAAAAAAAGCTCCTGAAAACTAAAAATTCAAATGTAAACGGACTTTACATTTATTTTACTGCCACTGTAAAGTCATCACAACGCCGTCTCGATAAGTCATGCAAACCTGGGCTCGCCGCGGCCTGAGCAGCGCTTTGAAATGCACGCTGCAAACCCGGTAAATTCACTCCCAGTGTTGGAGTTTCATGTCCTCTCTTTCCAAAGTTAAACAGCCATTCAGAAGCGCCTTTTAAATGAGCCAACTACAAAGAATTACAATAAGGAAGTCTCCTCTTTACACCCGCAGCGTGCACATTCATTAAATCATTCTCCGTGTGCCGCTCGCCGCCGCCGGGGCTCCTACGTGGAACCAATATGCATTGAAATAAATGTATGTCTGCGAATGTACACGGCGATGTGATTGTGGATGCATGTTAGCCCAAACTGATTGAAGGCGATAGGAAACAGGAAGAGGTATTACATGGAGGCTGGTTCTGCTACAGCAGAGATGTTAGCGTGCCTGCCCCCCATGTAATGGCTCCACATGAGCATACATACATGTGATGAAGCCCCACAGCCGCCGCCGCGGCGAGCTCCGGCGCTGATAAGGACAGAAAAGCTCTTTGACTTTCCATTTCCTCTGCAGAGACGCCCGCCGCTCCAGCTAACCTCCACCAAACATCGTCTCGCTCTTCTTCATTTGGACGCAGTGCAAACAAAAAATCAAGTTTTAAAGGCAAACAGCAGAGATCGAAGTCAAACTCACAGAGAGGTGCAGGCTTTAATGGGAGACAACAGCATTCATGCTGGCCATGTGTGTTTAATAAAGAGACTCTCAGAGTGAAGATTTACCCCGCTCATCCTCACCTGACCCGGGAAACTCCAGACCACGAGCTCAGGAATCAAACGCGAGTTAGGGGGACGAAGGTCTGAAGAAGATCCTCAGACAGATCTGATCATTTTAAAGAGCTAACCCCAAACGTCACTCCTTTTTAGCATGTGTGCCCTCATACCCGCTCATCATGAACCCCTCAGTGGTTATAAACCATCAGCAGGGCTGAGGTTTCACTATTATTACTACCATCAGCTCTGTCTGCAGCACATGGAGGCTGGTTCTAGCATCAGAGCGTAGCAAACAAAAAATGGATCAGCTTTTACCAGACGAAATGAAAAATCTGGATGGTTAAAAAAAGACAACGCTAAATATTTTTGAAAATGTCCCTGAGCCGTTAACATCCTGTGGTCAACAGTGAGGCGGAGTTATATCCCACTGAAAGGCCAGCATAGGCTGGATCCCTCATGATCCACCAGAGCTGAACCATCTGGGAAAATAATAGACTTCTGATTGTTTTCTCCTAAATATTGTGATATTTGATATGCGATTATTTTCTAAGTGCTTTTTTGTATGAAAATCTCAAACAGATAATTTAAAAATAACAAACACAAAAATGTGGTGGATTAGAGCGGGGCTGAAGGATCAGAAAAAATCTAATTGTCATCATTTTGACTCATTAAAACACAAAATTAACACTAAAATGATGTGTAGACAAGAACCTCAGAGTAAAAACAGCTCAGGTCAGGGACATCTCACAGCCTCAGATCAGTTTAATCTAGAATGGCTACCACATAATTATCTTAATTTACTAAAATATTTAACATTGGCCACCAAATTATCAAACCACATTATCCAGCACATTTTATAGTGGCCAGCATGTTAGCCACAGTTTTGGCCAAATTGTGGCTTTTACTTTAACCACCATATTGGCTGTTAGCTACCATACTGGCTACCATTTATGCTAGCATTTGGGCTGTTTTCTTTTCTTCAACTGAGAAGAACATTTGTTTAAAATGGAGCAAAGAGCTGAACACACTTTAAAATGTCAAATGTCCTCTCAGAATTATATGGTTTTTAATGTCATCATGTTAGCCCTCATTTTGGCTACTATATTAGCCTTCACATATGCTACAGAATTGGCTACCATACTGTTCACCATATTAGCTTCTTTATCTGCTAACAATAAAGAATCCCACAAAGACGACCATTCTGGCCACCGTAGTCAGCCTCCATCAGCCTAAATATTGACTTCAGGATTAGCCACTATGTTAGCCACCATTTGGCCACCATATTAGACACCATCTTACTTCTGTCACAATCAGATAGGCTTCAGTATTGGCTACCATATCAACCACCATAATGGCCACCAAGTTGGCTATCATATCAACCACCATAATGGCCACCATAATGGCTACCATATCAACCACCATAATGGCCACAATGTTGGCTACCATATCAACCACCATAATTGCCATCATAATGGCTACCATATCAACCACCATAATGGCCACCATAATGGCTATCATATCAACCACCATAATGGCCACAATGTTGGCTACCATATCAACCAACATAATGGCCACCATGTTGGCTACCATATCAACCACCATAATGGCCACCAAGTTGGCTATCATATCAACCACCATAATGGCCACCATAATGGCTACCATATCAACCACCATAATGGCCACCATAATGGCTACCATATCAACCACCATAATGGCCACAATGTTGGCTACCATATCAACCACCATAATGGCCACCAAGTTGGCTATCATATCAACCACCATAATGGCCACCATAATGGCTACCATATCAACCACCATAATGGCCACCATAATGGCTATCATATCAACCACCATAATGGCCACAATGTTGGCTACCATATCAACCACCATAATGGCCACCATGTTGGCTATCATATCAACCACCATAATGGCCACCATAATGGCTATCATATCAACCACCATAATGGCCACAATGTTGGCTACCATATCAACCACCATAATGGCCACCATGTTGGCTATCATATCAACCACCATAATGGCCACCAAGTTGGCTATCATATCAACCACCATAATGGCCACCAAGTTGGCTATCATATCAACCACCATAATGGCCACCAAGTTGGCTACCATATCAACTACCATAATGGCCACCATGTTGGCTACCATATCAACCACCATAATGGCCACCAAGTTGGCTACCATATCAACCACCATAATGGCCACCATGTTGACTACCATAATGCCTCAGTATTGAATCCCATATGTTAAACCATATCTCTCTGATAGTGACTACCATATTAGTCACTATACTGGCCAGCATTTGAGCCACCATAGGCTACCATTCCAGCTGACATTTTAGTTACCATTGACAACAATTTAAACTTTGATTGGTTCAGACTTCTTCTCTTTTATTGGTAATTTAACCAGGTTACATGTAGCTAATCATGGATAAAGAGCTAAGTCCTGTTGTAAATATAAATATAAATATAAATATGAATATAAATATGAATATGAATATAAATATGAATATGAATATAAATATATTCCATCCCTGAGGTTGTTATCGTAGTCTCAAAATGGTGAATGATATCTCCAGGTAGGTTAGTGATAAATGATTGGCCTCCATGTTGGCTACCATCATAGCTGCCTTATTAGCCATCATGTCAGGAGCGTTCAGCTGAGTTTACTGTGGAACAGTCAGACCCAGTCCAGCTCCAGATCCCTGGTCTGGTCCGGGGTTACTGTCCTACTGGGTCTGTTAGTGAGAGACGAAGATCAGCTGATCACTGCTCAGCATGGGACCTGACCTCTGACCTGACACAGGTAACGTTACCTGTCTGAGGCTGACCTGAAGTTTATCTGCTTCCTGTTTCAATGCCATGATGGTTTGGTGATGGGATGGACCATCTGTACCTGGTATTTTATTTTGAAATTGACTGAATATTCTGTGTTCCTGTGTCTGACTTCCTGTCTGGGTCCATCCGTTCTGTTCAGCTACATGCGTGCCTGAAGCGGGTCCATTAAGACCAGATCTC
The DNA here is from genome assembly GCF_018320785.1 of Cheilinus undulatus. NCBI lineage: Eukaryota > Metazoa > Chordata > Actinopteri > Labriformes > Labridae > Cheilinus > Cheilinus undulatus. Next base: position 34,970,862 of record NC_054887.1, read on the forward strand.
TGCGTCTTGGTGTGGAAACCCTGAACCAGAAGACTATCTCTGGTTTCACTGTCAGCCAGAGATGGAAATAAACAGACTTTAACCATAAAGACGGCTGTTTTTACCAGCTGATCTACAGCGTCACTCAGCCGCTGCATGGGTCAGTGGAAAGATCATCAAAATGTCCTTCTTCTGGAATTTTCCCCGTATCTAATCTCTCAAACACGGAGACTCTGATGAAGAACATGCAAATATAAGTGCTCAGATTTGGACCAGATTCAGTTTTTGTGACGTTTATCTGGAAATAACCAGTACGTCTTTGACGTAGGACGCTGCGGGTACGTGACATCTGAGTCTGATACTGATCCTTGAACCTTGATGACTGAGCATGCACATCCATCTCTAACATGTTCTTGATCCAGCTAATAAATGATACAGCCATGGGGGTGTCCTACATGTGAAAGGAAGCCTGTGTCAGCCTCCGTCACCCTCATTTTGGTTTCTATCAGCCTCCTCCATCTGCTGAGGAGACACCATGTAGCAGCGCTGCTATCAGGTCATGATCAATGCAGGCAGGAAGCCTTCTGATTAGAATATGAAGAGACCGCAGAGAGGAAAACACGGCCACAGACCAACAGCAGCAGAGTATTTGTCTTTTTCTTTGCAGGTGTAATTCTTTCTGATTGAATTTCACGCTCTGACCACATGAAGGAGACTTTAATATGTGAGCAGGCCCAGTGTTATTCCTGCCTTCACTCAGGATTGAGTCAATAAGAACACAGAAGCTTCATTTACCAGCGCTCCACTTCTTAGAGCTCACATTTAGCACCGCTGATGTTCAGGAGGTACTCGTCTTCCTTTGAGGAGCAGCCGAGTGGAGACGGGACTGCTCCGCTTCCTCAGACAGGAGGTCTGCTTTAAACTAGGACGGAGACTAGGACGGAGACTAGGAGAGAGACTAGGAGGGAAACTAGGACGGAGACTAGGAGAGAGACTAGGAGGGAAACTAGGAGAGAGACTAGGACGGAGACTAGGAGAGAGACTAGGAGGGAAACTAGGACGGAGACTAGGACGGAGACTAGGAGAGAGACTAGGAGGGAAACTAGGAGAGAGACTAGGACGGAGACTAGGAGAGAGACTAGGAGGGAAACTAGGACGGAGACTAGGACGGAGACTAGGAGAGAGACTAGGAGGGAAACTAGGATGGAGACTAGGACGGAGACTAGGAGAGAGACTAGGATGGAGACTCGGATGGAGACTAGGACGAAGACTAGGAGAGAGACTAGGAGGGAAACTAGGACGGAGACTAGGACGGAGACTAGGAGAGAGACTAGGAGGGAAACTAGGAGAGAGACTAGGACGGAGACTAGGAGAGAGACTAGGAGGGAAACTAGGATGGAGACTAGGACTGTGCCGCTTCCTCAGACAGGAGGTCTGCTTTAAACTAGGAGGGAGACTAGGACCGAGACTAGGAGAGAGACTAGGAGGGAAACTAGGATGGAGACTAGGACGGAGACTAGGAGAGAGACTAGGATGGAGACTCGGATGGAGACTAGGACGAAGACTAGGAGAGAGACTAGGAGGGAAACTAGGACGGAGACTAGGACGGAGACTAGGAGAGAGACTAGGAGGGAAACTAGGATGGAGACTAGGACTGTGCCGCTTCCTCAGACAGGAGGTCTGCTTTAAACTAGGAGGGAGACTAGGACCGAGACTTGGATGGAGACTAGGACGAAGACTAGGACTGACTCTAGGATGAAGACTAGGACAAACACTAGGAGGGAAACTAGGATGTAGAGGTCGACTCTCTGGGTTTATCAGGCTCCATTCTCTGGGTTTTTAAGGGTCCTTTCTCTGGGTTTTTAAGGGTCTTTTCTCTGGGTTTTTAAGGGTCCTTTCTCTGGGTTTTTAAGGGTCTTTTCTCTGGGTTTTTAAGGGTCCTTTCTCTGGGTTTTTAAGGGTCTTTTCTCTGGGTTTTTAAGGGTCCTTTCTCTGGGTTTTTAAGGGTCCTTTCTCTGGGTTTTTAAGGGTCTTTTCTCTGGGTTTTTAAGGGTCCTTTCTCTGGGTTTTTAAGGGTCCTTTCTCTGGGTTTTTAAGGGTCCTTTCTCTGGGTTTTTAAGGGTCCTTTCTCTGGGTTTTTAAGGTTCCTTTCTCTGGGTTTTTAAGGGTCCTTTCTCTGGGTTTTTAAGGTTCCTTTCTCTGGGTTTTTAAGGGTCCTTTCTCTGGGTGTCTCAGTGGCTTCCTGGGAAGTTTCATCACTGTTCACAGTTCTCTCCATTTGTGGATAATGGCTCTCAGCCCTAGAAATGTCTTTGTAAGTCTGTCAGACTGATAGATGTTAGTGACTGTTTCTCATCTGTTCTTGATTAGAAACACAGAAACAAAGCCAGACTTGTGTTGCCTCCAATAGTATCCCTTTAAATTCTTCTGATATTATTTGAGTCAACATAGTTCCTCAGATATCTGACATTCTTGCTCTACTATTTTACCAAAACCAGGACAAACATAAGGTTTAATGGCGTGACCTCTGTGGTGTCTTTGGCCTCGTTGTGTGAGTGTCACACGTGTTGTATGGTGTTAGAGTAAATATTAGTGCCTGTGTGTTTATGTACATTAGCTATGAACCACATTAAGATGTAGATTAAAGGAGAAGGTAACGTATAGGCCCCGGTCAGAGAGGGATGTTGACTTATGGTGGCGTCCAGCAGGAGCTCTGACCATCAGATCGAGCTACAGCGCCAGGAAAAACAGCTCTGCTTTAATAGGAATGTTATTAATAAAGAAATATATTTCTAATATGTAATATGTACGGAAGTTCACAGCCAACATGAGGGAGAGTTTTTCCTACAGCCAGGAAAACACAGGGACCAGGATTCAGGTTGATTTAGGATCATAAACACGTCTGACAGAAATCAATACAGCAGGTGATCTTTATTATTGATCAGCAGTTCCTGAACTTCAGTCTAATGTAGCCCAATATAAGATCTAAAGAGGTTCTGGGGCTCGCAACCAAGTACATGAAGTTAACTTTTTGGTTCACAACATACCAATTTAAAGTATTTCTTTAAATCCTATTTTTGGCCAACACCTCGCAAGTGTCTCAGTTTATTCTTGTCAAAAAATATAAATATTGACAGCCAATACACACCCACAGCTGATATAGACTGATATTAACAGCTGATATAGACTGATATTCACAGCTGATATAGACTGATATTAACAGCTGATATAGACTGATATTAACAGCTGATATAGACTGATATTCACAGCTGATATAGACTGATATTAACAGCTGATATAGACTGATATTCACAGCTGATATAGACTGATTTTATCAGCTGATAGAGACTGATATTCATAGGCTGATATAGACTGATATTTACAGCTGATAGAGACTGATATTATCAGCTGATATAGACTGATATTTACAGCTGATATAGACTGATATTTACAGCTGATATAGACTGATATTCACAGCTGATATAGACTGATATTTACAGCTGATATATACTGATATTTACAGCTGATAGAGACTGATATTTACAGCTGATATAGACTGATATTTACAGCTGATAGAGACTGATATTATCAGCTGATATAGACTGATATTTACAGCTGATATATACTGATATTTACAGCTGATAGAGACTGATATTCACAGCTGATATAGACTGATATTAACAGCTGATATAGACTGATATTAACAGCTGATATAGACTGATATTCACAGCTGATATAGACTGATATTAACAGCTGATATAGACTGATATTCACAGCTGATATAGACTGATTTTATCAGCTGATAGAGACTGATATTCATAGGCTGATATAGACTGATATTTACAGCTGATAGAGACTGATATTATCAGCTGATATAGACTGATATTTACAGCTGATATAGACTGATATTAACAGCTGATATAGACTGATATTAACAGCTGATATAGACTGATATTCACAGCTGATATAGACTGATATTAACAGCTGATATAGACTGATATTCACAGCTGATATAGACTGATTTTATCAGCTGATAGAGACTGATATTTACAGCTGATATAGACTGATATTTACAGCTGATATAGACTGATATTTACAGCTGATATAGACTGATATTTACAGCTGATATAGACTGATATTTACAGCTGATATAGACTGATATTCACAGCTGATATAGACTGATATTTACAGCTGATATATACTGATATTTACAGCTGATAGAGACTGATATTTACAGCTGATATAGACTGATATTTACAGCTGATAGAGACTGATATTATCAGCTGATATAGACTGATATTTACAGCTGATATAGACTGATATTTACAGCTGATACAGACTGATATTTACAGCTGATATAGACTGATATTATCAGCTGATATAGACTGATATTTACAGCTGATATAGACTGATATTTACAGCTGATATAGACTGATATTTACAGCTGATATAGACTGATATTTACAGCTGATATAGACTGATATTATCAGCTGATATAGACTGATATTTACAGCTGATATAGACTGATATTTACAGCTGATATAGACTGATATTTACAGCTGATATAGACTGATATTATCAGCTGATATAGACTGATATTAACAGCTGATATAGACTGATATTTACAGCTGATATAGACTGATATTTACAGCTGATATAGACTGATATTATCAGCTGATATAGACTGATATTTACAGCTGATATAGACTGATATTTACAGCTGATATAGACTGATATTTACAGCTGATATAGACTGATATTTACAGCTGATATAGACTGATATTTACAGCTGATATAGACTGATATTATCAGCTGATATAGACTGATATTTACAGCTGATATAGACTGATATTTACAGCTGATATAGACTGATATTTACAGCTGATATAGACTGATATTTACAGCTGATATAGACTGATATTATCAGCTGATATAGACTGATATTTACAGCTGATGTAGACTGATATTTACAGCTGATATAGACTGATATTATCAGCTGATATAGACTGATATTTACAGCTGATATAGACTGATATTTACAGCTGATATAGACTGATATTTACAGCTGATGTAGACTGATATTTACAGCTGATATAGACTGATATTATCAGCTGATATAGACTGATATTTACAGCTGATATAGACTGATATTCACAGCTGATATAGACTAAGCTGTGGCTGCTTGTCCAGGCTCTGGCTCCTTCCAGGTATGTAATTCCCACTCCCTTGCCTTAGAAACCTCATATATTATTGCTCTTCCAGATAAAAGTCTCAACAGCTCCAACAACAGATCTCATATCCAGCTTGTTTTTTATATCTTCTGTTGAGAACTTTGTTCTCCAGAACATGAACCCATAAATCATGGTCTACATGGTTCCTTGATGTCTGAGGACGGTCTACTGACGTAAATAAATACAAAAATTACTAAATGCACCCACTTTCTTGCCTTTGCCAAGAGTCATGGCTATTATTCCTCAGAAATCTCCGTTAACAACCGTCAGCGACCCGTTGAATTCCCATCGGAGCGGCCAACAAAAACACAACACAATCATTCCTGTTTGTCTGGCTGCTGCTACAAATCACTGCCAGCTGGTATTATTAGTGCTGCCATTTTCACTGCGACACACCAGAATGCATAGATCATATCTGAACGCCAACTTCCTGTTGTGGGACCGGGCGTTCTGGTCGTGTTGTTGTTGCTGAGCAGCCATCTTTTTATGCGTCCTGATTAAGAAGCTCATAAAAGTCAAATGTGGATGTAGAGGCGAGTGGGCCGTCAGACTCTGACTCCTTAAAGAGTCTTAATAGAGCTCAGTGTTTGTTTTAGATTCTATTTAAGGCCCGTGTCTTTGGCCAACAGAAGGCGCCAAGTGGGGGGATCGAAAACAGAGCCTATCAATTACTGACCCCGATGGTCGACCCCCTGACTCATTTGGACGCCCGTTTTCTCTTCTCAGACACAAACACAGAGCTGTGGGTTAAGTCTGGGGTCTCCAGAAGGATCCCTGGGTGAACATTAATTTCTTAATGCATTTTAGATCCCAGAGGGCCGTCCTGAAGAGGCGGGCCCAGGGGACCACTCAGCCGGCTCTCATAATGGGATAGAGTGACCGTGAGTGACTCGACATCTTCTCTGCTCTGTGTTTGATGGCAGGAAAACTCTGATTTTCTCCCTCCATCGCTCCGTTTCCCACCGTTCTGATCCTATCACGCCCCGCCACGTTTATGTGTGTAGGTGGTTAACGTCCACGCCGTGCTAAGGAAAATAAAGCCGTCATTAATTAGCAGAGCCTGAGTTCCTCCTCTCCTCCGTTTGTTATTGCTCTGTCTGAAGAGAGGAGGAGGCAGACGGCGAGCTGATCGACAGCCTCTGTGGGACCGGGTAATGATAATCAATATTGACATGTGTTTTCTGCCCCGACCATAACTTATAAACAAGCCGACGCAGACGGCCGCGCAGGGATGTGTACGCCTGCGGCACACAAACAAAAACACGCTGCGTGTTCAAATTTAGACCGCAGATGAAATGGAAAGGCTCCTGACCTCAGACGGCGATGCATGGCGCTGATAAGTTTGAGTCAAACTCCAGAGAGATGCTTTCTCCTCAGCCTTAACCCTAAAAAGACAAACAGAGGGAAGATTCCCGAGGATTCCAACAGTTTTCACTGTCAGGATGGCAGGATGAAGACTTTACTGCCCAGTGGACCCATCCAAAGACAGCTGTGGAACCACCATGGAGACCAGTCCAGAACCAGACCTTTACCAACCAAATATATGTATCTGTGGGTGTGACAGAAACATGGAGGTCAGAAATAAGACCATCTAAAGTAATTACAGCAGAGATATCTGAGGATGGAGCTACGGCCAACTGTCTCTGCATGAGTCTCCCTGCCTTTCTCTAGAACAGTCATGTAGTTTCTACCAACTTTAACAGAAACGTTTAACAGCTGAAACGGGCTGATATCATTGGTGGATAAAAGTGGATGTTTACAGCCACTTAAGGCTGGTTTCTCTTTCTATCAGGCAGATTTAAAGCTGATCCAATCAAATATTTATGCCAATAATAGCCCATATTTAACGTCAATATATGCTGATAGTTACTGCCAAGATAAACCGGGATTTACAGTTTACGTAGGTCAATATCTGCAGCCAATGTAAGCAATTATTTAGAGACAATATAGGCCGCTATTTCAGACAGAAATAAGTCCACATTAACAGCCAATATAGGCCGCTATTTACGGCTGAACTAGGCCGATATTTAAGGGCAGTATGGGCCAGTATTAAAGCCTTGATGGGCTGATATTTACATCCATTACAGGTGGTTATGTAGAGCTGAATGAAGCCTAATGTAAGCAGCTAAACCCTCTGGTAAACCTTCTAACCTAATACCTGCTGGTTCTGCTACCATGCCACTAAAATCTGTTAATGAGCGACTCCTCCACACAGCCCAGCAGTTAGAGCGTGCAGGAGTGTTTAGTCTGAGAGACAGTTCCTGTTACTTGATGGAGTATTTATGAAGAGGTGGTGAAGATGTTCAGCTGTTAGACTGCTCATACAAAAGAAAAGAACTTAAATATGTGTTAAAATCTGCTGTGGTTTGTTGTACCTGAGGTTTGTAGGTTGATGTTGGTGCAGTTAAATGAGTGAGAGCAGCCTGGAGATGAAAACAGGAGATGTTTGTAGGACCAGTCCTGGACTAACTGGTCTGAGCCTACGTTGTAAAAACCTGGTCCTGACAGGGAGGTTTAACCCAAACCTTTCAGCTTTTGTCCCAAACTCTGTGTCTCAGCTTTTCCCACCCCCACCCCCACATAGGGGGGGACGATAAACACAATATGGCGGCCGCTGTGAAGGCAGAAGGTCAGGGTCTTGGTGGCACGAGGGGTCCGGCTGTGAAAAAGAAGGATTGGGTCACTGGGCAATTACCCACGCTCTCCATCACAATAAATGGAGCCGCACATACTTCCACTTCAATTAATGCATTAGAGGGGTCAAAGGTTATGTAAGCAGCAGCCTCGCTGCCATAGGTGGGCTGGGCTTCATAATCCAGGAAGTGGGGAGCGTGGATGTGATTGGTTGTTGGGGAATGTTGGGCTTAGGGGCGAGGAAAGTGCTGTGTTGGGGAGATTTGTGAGGCATTCTGCCTTTTTTTACTTTTATGTGAAATCAGCCGCTGCCAGAGAGAAACGGGAGCTGTGATTGGTCAGCAGTGAACCAATCAGAGAGCCTAGAGATGGCCGACGTTCGTCTGAATATCAGATGAAGTTTAGTCAGCCTCCCGCTGAGACAACTTTCCATCCTTGGTCTGTGTTAGTTCAGTATAACGCTCTGATAATAAATCAGTGCAGCCTCACTGTGAGATAGATTACACGTCTGACCCCGACATCCCATAATAATCCAGCAGTTTAACAGAAAAGAGAGCGCTGGTGTTTGGATAGAGGCCTGTAAACGGGGAGGGGGGGGCACAGACCCACACAGAGAGGGTCTGACTGTTTATTTATTCAAATGGAGCCGTGGATGGAGGATTACGATGCCTTTCATGTGGCAGGTAAAGGTGTAACACTCTCCCTCTCTCCCTTTCTCTCCCTCCCCCCCGGGTCGAGTGTTTGGTGGGGGGTTAGAGCCAGAGCGCTGTCAGTGGTTGAGCCCGGGGCGAAATTCCACGTTCATGCTGATCACACGCACAAGCTCTCACACATCAGCGCTCTGAGCTCTCGAGGAAATGTGAGGTGACCTCTTCTTTCCTGGCTTCACCACCGTGGAGAGACCCAACCAGTCCGGGCTGTGATGGTCTGAACCTCTGAAACGGTTCAGGTCTCTGCAGTCTCCTGGAGACGGTTAGTTAACCCTGCTCTGTTCTAAGCCTCTCTCTACTACAGGGGTTCTCAACCTTGGGTCGGGACCCCATTGAGGGTCACAGGACACTGAGGGGGGGTCTCCAGATACCTTAAAAAAACTAAGAATGTTTTTTAAATGACACTGTTGCCACTTTACATCAATTTGACCAAATTTTAACCCTTTCTCATCACTCTTTGACACCAAATTTGCCAATTTTATCACATTTTTTCCACTTAAAACCCATTTGTGTCCATTTTAAACCTTTCCCACCGTTTTTTCTGCCTGTTTGTCACTGCTAAATCAATTCTTGCCACTTCCTGCCTATTGTTCCCTGATTATTGCCACTATTAACCCCTTTTTGCCCATTTTAACCACATATATCACATTTTTGCAGGTTTATATAAATTTTTCGTCCCAGTCCACTTAATTTCCCCCATTTTTTTGCTCTTAAAAGCAATTTCAGCCAGTTTTTAATCCCCTTTTACTGCTTTTTGTGACTCAATTTTTGGTTATTTTCTGCCACTTGTGTCTAATTTTTGTTCTTTAAAATCCAATGTCAACACTTTTTCCCCCTTTTTTTTGCCATTATTCACTAATTTGAGCAATTTCACCCATTTTCAATATGTTTTGAACTAAAGTTACCTTCTTTTCAGAAGTTCATTTTCTCCACGGGGGGTCAGACTCAGTCGCAGCAGGGCCGGATTCTGGATTCAGGACTAACCTGAGGGCCTACAGGGGTGATGGCAAATACATTAGAAAGAAAGTCCAAATATGAGTTTAAAAGGCCAAAATATGAACTACAATTTATAATCATGACATTAAAAGTCAAAATATGATTGAAATTTTAAATTGTGAGTCTAAAAGGTCAAACTATGGGATTGTAAAGTCAAAGTCTGGTGTTGAAAATATGAGATAAAATACTAAATAACTGATTAAAAAGGTCAAAATATCACTTAAAAATTAGAATTATGAATCTTAAAGCTCAAAATATTCTATAAGTCAAAATTATGAGTGTAAATGCTCAAAGTCTGAAATAAAGTCAAAATCCTAACTCTGAGTCCTGATAGTGAGGTGCTACATTAAAAAAGTGAAATTAAAACACAAATACATTTCTTCTCCCTCACTCCTGACTTCTTATCTAAATATTTTTACTTCTTACTTTTTCAGATTTTGTGACTTAACAAGAAATCTTCAATCATCAGGATAAGTTCACATTTTTATTCTGGAGTAAATCTGCAGACCTCAGACTGATGGGACAGTTACAACAGAAACATCAGATCATCTTCAGGGCCGGATTTAACTGTTCCACGGGCCGGATTTGGCCCCCGGGCCTTGAGTTTGACACCTGTGTTCTACACAGATGAATAGAAAGAGTGGTTATTCTTCAGGTCAAATATCAGATGTGGTTTTCACAGCTTTACTTCATGGTTTCTCTGGCCTCCATGGGCCCTCAGCTTGGCCGGGTCCCAGAACGGTTCATGAATGTTCCTGGCTGTTCAGCCACCTTCAGGTCCAGTGTCCAGTTTATCCCTGATAAAACTTTCTCTTTATCAGTGGTAGATATTTTTATGCATGACTACATTCACTGACTGAGGGTTTTCACACCAATGTAGTGGAAACAGCTTTGCTAACATTACTGTTTTTCTACTCTATCATATCACTCATTTTGTACAAAGTTAAAGCTTTTTGATTTCCAGGGTTGCCTTTAAAGTCTGCAGTAAGGCCTTTATGGTCGTCCAGCAGCATTAATCTGCAGCTTCAGTCGTAATCTCTGCTCTCATAACGGCTGGAATTATTCTAAATGAAGGATGTTTAGAGATGTTTAGAAGTTTCTCACAGAGCCACCGCTGACCTGCAGAAGAATGACCTCTAGAGAATGATACCCATGGTTATGATTGTAACTGCAGAACTGTCCGGTATATTGGCCATCTCCTGTCGTAGCTGAGAGAGTCCCTGATAGGGACAGTGGGTCTGTAGAGAACCAGCATCCATCACCACCAGTCAATCATTCACCAGTACTTCCAGTTAAAGCCTCCCTCCTCCTGTGTGAGTGCTGCTGTGTTTACCGGCCTAGTTGAGGCCATGTAATATTAAGTTTTAAGGCTGTGGGGGGGGGGGGCACACGCGGGGACAGAGTCCCTTTCTCAGTGGCGAGACTTTGAAGTCGGGGCAGCTCTCTCTTTGAGGTGGTCTATCCCCCGCTCTCTACAGCGCTAATCATGCGTGAAGAGAACATGCTCGCTCTGTGGTCGGCCGGGCATCGCTACTGATGGTTTCCCTCAGCCTCCGTGTGCAGATGGGGGGGGGGGGGGGCTCCTGGGGGGGTGGCAGCTCTGATTAACATGGCCAAAGGCTAACGCACTAAAGAGAAAGCGCAACAAATAAATACACGGGGTCAACCCGTTCAACCATAGAGGAGTTCAAGGCAATTGAATTTTACAACCAGGAAGTTTCTTTCTTCTTTCTCAGCCAATGGGGAGGCAGATCACTTCTAGGGATAGTTAAATCATGCAGAATGGGACACGATATGGCCAGGAGTTTTCATGGCTGGGGCCAAATCCCTCAGTTCAAGGAGAGGGGAGCTGAGCCCTGCCGTTACCTGCTCCGGGATCGTCCAATTTCCTCCAGTTGGAAGCGGTTGCTCTAACTTTGGTGTGGTCATGGTGATGTGGAAACAACACGGATGCTGCTGGGAAGATGGGATGGAAGGACTCCAGTGGACAATGAGGAACTGGGACAATATCAGAACCTGGAGCTCTGAAATAAATCCAGGCCCGTCAGAGAGAAGTATTTCCTACCAACAAGCTCTGAATCCCATCGCTGCATGCAGCGCCTTCATCCTCCCTGTTTCCAGGAGCTTTTCTGATTAACACGTTAAAGACAGGGAGATCTTTAGGATTATTTTATCTTCTTTATTGTCTTCTCTTGTTTGGTTGAAGACGTAAAATAATACAGGAAAATAAAACAGGGCCAGTTTTTCTGCACACTTTAAAGTCAAGATAGTCTGCTCAGCAAGACAGGAAGCCAAATCCTCTTCACTGTTCATGATGAATTCAACCCCACTGGAGGCTCGTTGACTTTATCTTTATTTAGAGGAGTGGGCACCATTATCCAGCCAAACAGCCAACGTCAACACTGTTATTCCTCAGCGTTAATTTTATGTTCTGTTAAGACAACTTTAACCCTTCAGCCCCCTCAGGTTTACTACCCTCTGGACACCTTTGAGGCAAAAATGGACAGGTACAGAAAAACTGACATTAAATCAGCATACATCAATATTTTTTTCTACTTTTATTCATAAATCTCTTTAACAACTTCAGACCTGCTCACATCTAACAAACATTCAATAGTTTTCAAGATTTTAACCCTTGAAATGCCAGTTTGATTGTTTGAAATATTTCATTTTTTACCAAAAACAGAAAAAGTGGATTATTTTCCATATAATAAATAGTATAAAGATGGGGCTTTGGGGGTGATGAGAGTCTTGGATGGGTCAAAGATTAGCAACAAAACTGATTTGATTGCATTAATATTTTTTACGTAATGTCAGAAATACCCTCTGGACACCTTGGAGGCTAAAATGCCCCCATTGACTTCCATTAAAACCAGGTTTTTTAATCTCACTGTCACTGCAGTATAAAATCATGCATTCTTTAATGTCAGCATTTCAATGTGAAGAAGTCTAGTGAACTTTGACATTTTTACCGTATTCCACCAGATTCAACCGTTTACTCATTGTAGGACCATGCACCACATTCTGGTATTTTTGCCCGTTATATTATGAAATATTATAAAAAATACAAGGGCAATCAAATCAGTTTTGTTGCTAATCTTTGACCCATCCAAGACTCTCATCACCCCCAAAGCCCCATCTTTCTACTATTTATTATACGGAAAATAATTCACTTTTTGAGTTTTTTGTAGTGAAAAATAAAATATTTCAAATAAACTGGCATTTAAAGGGTTAAAATCTTGAAAATTATTGAATGTTTGCTAGTTTAGAGCAGGTCTGAAGTTGTTAAAGAGATTTATGAAAAAAAGTAGACAAAAATATTGATGTATGCTGGTTTAATGGCAGTTTTTCTGTATGTGTCCATTTTTGCCTTGAAGGTGTCCAGAGGGTAGAAAATTCACTGAGAGAGTCTGAACGACATTTAAGAGTCAAACATGTTGGATTTCAAACATTTAACTAGAAAGAAAAGTTCCTGTAAAAATTCATGCACAAGCTGGAAAACTGACAACATGATCAAAATGGCCAAAAATGCCCGAGGAGGGCACAAGGTTAATATTTTAATATTTATTTATTTGACTCAGTGTAGGCCTAGCGATCCCAGTGAAATGTGCTCTGTTCAGACTGTAGCTCAGCCTCCAGCCACTAGTGGCCGCTGCAGCTCCAGTTAAAGACCATAATGTTCTCCTGAGTGAAGAACCGCAGCAGTATCATCCAGTAGGAGAGCTGGATTTCCGGGGTTTCCATCTTTAAATGGAGATAAAGTTGCACAGCTCAGTGTTATCCACGCTTGGTCGGCCAATCACGCTGCTGCTGTGATCGACTGCTGCATGATTTAGAAGTAATGTGTGATTACTGGACGACTTTAGCTATTGTGCTAATTCTGGCGTTTTTACACTGATGTATTTTGCGAAAATGTTGATTGATGTGCACTGTCCTAATCAAATAAATAAATAAATAAAATAAAGTTCTGCATTAAGCTGTTGGGACTGTGATATAATCCATAAACCGTGTCAGGAGTCTCTGCAGGGAAAGGCTCACATTCACACCTACGGCCAATTTAGAGTCACCAACAACCTACTGAGCATGTTTTTGGTGGTGGGAGGAAGCCGGAGAACCCGGAGAGAACCCATGCATGCACGGGGAGAACATGCAAATTCTGCATAGAAAGGCCCTGACTGGGAAGCAAACCCAAGGTCTTCAACAGCAACAGCGCTAACCCTTGCACCGCCGTATTATTACTATTACTATTATAATAATAAGTTGTCCCATTGCCGTGACACGTCCTTGTCTGTCTGAGCAGGCCTGGCCAATCAGGTCACTCTGATTCTTTAGGGTGGGTTTGTTTGAGACGTCAGACCTGCTCTCTGCTGCTGATTTTATTAGATCTGATTGGGTAGAAACTTGGTCTATGAAGGGTTAACCCTGTATTTAGTAAAGTTCATGAAGGAGCCCTGACGTCGGTCCTATCCAGCATTTTTGGGGTCCAATCAGCAGCCAGGCTCAGACTCTAAGGCAGAGCCTTCTAGGAGAGTGGAGGCAGTTTTAGAGAGATGAATAGATCCTGGTCTGTCAGGAGACAATAAACAGCCTCTTACCGCTGGTTTTTGTGTTTACGTACACGGTGTTAATGTCCGCTCTCTGCTCTGAGTATTTATCAAACCCGGAGAAGTCCTGCAGATATTTATAGCAGTATCAGGAGAAAGGGAGACGTTTGGAGGCGTCAGGAAAGAATTTAAAAAGATTGCAAAGGAAAGGATAGCAGAGGGAGCCGGAGAGAGGAAACAGGGGTGGGGCGGGGGGGGCACAGACAGTTGAGTCATATTTCAGGCCTGATTGGAACTGACAAAGTGTTATTGGAGGACTCGGTCCCCACAGCATTGTTTGCTTTAGAAAGTCAGGGCCAGATTTATTATGACTGAAAAACATTAGAGAGATCGGAAGTGGGGACAGCGCGGCGAGCACGGCATGTCTGTCTGCACACGGGGAAAAAGGAACTCTAGACGGCTCCGATGGAGACATATACGGCCAGATCTGACGCACACGGCCGTTCATAAAAAAGATTTAAAAGTGCGGTGTTGAAAACGTTAATGCAGTCAAAGGAGTGACAGAATATTACCGGTATAAAGCTGTCAGGGCCCGCGGGCTGCACTCCTCCATTAGCCTCTCATGGAGACAAACGGCCGCCATTTGCCACGTTTAGTGTTATGGCCGACAGGGTTGAGGGGCTGAGGGAGCAGATAAGGGCATACATCTCATGAGGAGATACTTTTTTATCTCTTCACAAAGACCCAGGGTGGCTCTGAACCCTCAGACCTGAGGAACAGGGGCTGAGTCTAAAACCACGGACTGGAACATACCAGAACATCCACACTGGGAGAATACTGGAAGAGATGGAGAGACTCTGCAGACAACAACTGTTGGCCGGGTTCTTCACCAGTCAGAGCTTTATGGAAGAGTGGCAAAGAGAAAGACACTGTTGAAGAAAACTCAGATTCAATCTGGACTAGAGTTCACCAGAAGGACTGTGGGAGACTCCATGGTCCAGAGGAAGAAAGGTCTTTGGTCTGATGAGACCAGAATGGAGCTTTGAGACCATCAGACAAGACGCCAAACACTGACATCACCACAAACACACCATCCCCACTGTGGAGCACGCTGGAGGCAGCATCATGCTGTGGGGATGCTTCTCAGCAGCATCATGCTGTAGGGATGATTCTCAGCAGCATCATGCTGTGGGGATGATTCTCAGCAGCATCATACTGTGGGGATGATTCTCAGCAGCATCATGCTGTGGGGATGCTTCTCAGCAGCATCATGCTGTGGGGATGCTTCTCAGCAGCTGGCTCTTGAAGGCTTGTGAAGGTAGAGAGGAAATAAATTCATCAGAATAAATTCTAATAAAGAATCCTCTTTAAAGTGAATATCAGAGTCAGTGTAGGATAAACTACCCTAACCCTCTAAAGTGGATCTCAGAGTGATTCCTTCCTCTTAGAGACTACCTGTAATAAAATCAAACTCTTAAGTGAACCCCAGAGCCGTCGCGGCCCTCCTAACCCCGTTCTTCCCCTGTCCAGCCGCCCAGGCTGTTGATGGCTGTGCTGTATACACAGAGCTGTCATGAATATGAGACTGTAGCTGGAAAAGTACATGTTGCTCGTTTAGCTCTGCCTGTATAAATAAAGCTTAGAGCAAAAAGTTAACACAGGCAGAAAAACAATGGCAGCCGGAGCAGGGCGCTCTCAGCCCGGGCCCAGCTCGCGTGTTTTCATAGTTAATGGACAGTGTGGAGAGGCTAAGCTCACCGTATTTGACTAACCTCTGCCTGACCCCCCCTCCGCCGCTCCCCTCCTCGCTCACAGGGGTACAGAGGGACGAGGAAAAGGAGGGCAGGGAGGAGGCGGCGGGGCCGTGGTGGAGGCAGTCAGTGAATGAAGCCTCTGGCTGGTTGTTGGCGCTGTTGTTTGGTTTGGACGGGCGAGTCCACACAGAAATGTGGCACACGGAGCCAAAATCAGCTGACTGCTCCCATGTTTATTAGTTTAGTCGTTAAATCAGAGTAAATAATCCCAAAAACAGGAGCTGAAAGGGACAATATTTGAACAAAATCATGTCTGATTGAATTTTAGAAGCATGAAACTCACAGCTCATTCACAGCGAGGCGACGTTTACACCTGTGACATGTAGTCTCCAATAGGAACGCCACGGAGGCGTGAAGAGGGGGGCGAGGGGACCCCCCCATATCGGCCACTCAGAGAGACAGGAGCGGTGTTTGTGTCCTGCTGTGCCATGCTCTCCTGCAAGTTTACAGCTCTGAGAGAGAACCGCCAGGGTCACCATCCTGGGGGGGGGTCTCTGTACCCCTAATATCTCAACAATTGGATTGATTTTCATCAAATCCAAAGCAAAAGTTCCTCCTGACTGAAGTAAAAACTGATTAGATTTGGGAGTCTGTAGGTCAAAGGTCAGGGTGGTTGGTCCTCGGGTTTATCCCGTGGTTCTAGTTGAACATTTGCTCTGAGCTTACTCTGCAGGAGTGGTTGGATCGATGGGATCACTGCAGGTTAGGGTCCAGACCATGAACACACGGTGCTGTAAGAGCTGACAGCTGATCCACAAACAGTTCATGCAGCTCTACAGCTGCTCAAACTGCAAATGACTCAAAAATACCCCATCTGATTCAGCAGCCTCCTCACATGCTGTCTAACATCTATCTAGAGCCCATGCTCCTGCACTTTAAACACAAACAGCACACTGGGACTGAGAGCATCTGTACTTTAACCCTCTGGGACCGTTCAAATTTTTTACACCTGCATAGAACACGCTCCTCATACTGTAGCTATAGAAAATATTATACATTTATTTTTTATTCTATTTTAATGGAGCTCATTTTTTTCAGCTACATCTAACCTTAATATTGATTTCAAGGATTCTTGAATTTTTAAAGATTTTAACCCTTTAAACGCCAGGTTTTTGTCACAATGGCACCCCTCATGATGGACAAAGACTCCCACCCCCTCCAACACACACTCACTGCACTAAGGAGCTCCATTAGTGACAGGATGCTACACCCCAAGTGTGTGAAGGAGAGGTACCGCAGGTCTTTCCTTCCTGCAGCCGTCAGACTCCACAACAGAAACTGCTCCAAGTAATTGTGCAATAACTAATTTATATGTATAATCTGTACACGTGTGTATATTTATCTATATAGTGTATATATGTGTGTATATAGGTGTACATATTAATATCTCCACCACACCCAATCTGTAATATACCCAACCTGTACATAACTGTTTTTAAACACTATTTATAATTTATAAACTGACTTCCTTATATTCCATGTTTTTGTATTTGTTACACTCTTATTTGTGCTCTGTTTCTACTGTGTTTCTGTGGCCAATGGCCTGCTCTGTCTAAGATACTTTTTGCTGCTGTAAACTGGAATTTCCTCTTGTGGGACTAATGAAGGAATATCTTATCTTATACTACATGCAAAGTAGATTTTTTTTTGTTTTGGATAATTACAGCCTGGGGTATGTTTATGATCAGCAACAAGGTTGATTTTAATGCATTATTATTTTTTATGCAGTGACAAATACTCACACTTGGGACCTTTATCCAGTAAAAGGGCCTCTGAAACCCACTCAAAGTGTAATTTTTGATCTCCCTGCCATGAAAGCATAATACATGATTTTATTATATCTGGGTGTCAGTCTGGCCTTTGACCTTGAAATTGATCACTTTTAGTGCTCTCCACCCAATGGCATCATTTTAACCATATATGGCATATGGAGAAAAAAAAAAACATGCTATTTCTACTAGATGGCACTGTCCCATTTGACCCCCTCCCTCACCCCTAAGATGGGAGGGGGGTGCACGTGTGGATGGATGTGTGTGGGGGTGTGTGTGTGTGTGGGGGGGGGGGTGCATGCGCACAAGGGTCCCGGAGGGTTAATATGCAATTTTAAAGGTTATTGTTTAAACTTATTCATTTTGGACTTTTAGTGCTGTGTGGCTCAGGAGTTTATTTGCTGTGTTGTTGTTTTTTAGAGACGATGACCATCATTCATTCATTCATTCATTTTAAACAGACGTGAAGGGTTAAAGTAAACGGCGTTGGCGCACAGAGACACAGAAGTTGCACGCTGATGACACCATTGCAGGAGTTTTGGTACCAGTCAGAGACCAGGATCGGGATGATGGTCCTCCGCCTTTGTCAGCACTGCATACCTGGGCCTCTGTGTGTCTGTGCTTTTTTGCAACACTCCACCCAAACAGTACTGTGCTACTGTGCAGTACATTTTTATGCTAGTCCCTGGAAACCATGGCTGCTGTTCTGCAGGCACTAGTGCAGCAGACCAGTCAGAGCTGGTGTGCATCAGAGGCCTGCAGAGCTCTGGGACCTGCAGCACCGTCCACACCTTTATTTCTTTTTTAAACTGACTTCACTTCTGATCCTTTGGCTGCAGCTCGGGATCTTTCCAACCCTTCTGATCCCCCTGGCTGCAGGCTTTATGAGGCCACTGCAGGATCCGTATGAACATCTTAGACAGAGGTGCTTCTTACAGCGCTGTTGCAATGCACTATGGGTAGGGCTTAAACACACAGGGCTGTTGTTAACTCTGATTTCATCAGTGGGATATGAAAAGAGCAGCTCTCATTAAGTAACTTTATTTCAATCTGCAAAGATCGTCCTCTCATTACAGGCTCTTATCATGTTAGATTGTTCAGTTTCATTGGCTTATTTAGTTTTTATTTCAATTTTTGCTCTTGTTAATGTTTAAAGGCCTCCACACCAATGATGAAGGCTCTTTAGTAGTCTGTCCCTCCTTTTACACCGTTCTTGAGTGTGTGATCTCTTTAGAACGCTTCCATGGATTTCCTCCAAACTTTGCACCGATGATGCCTCTGATTTAAGGATGGTCTGATGAGATTCCTGAGGTCCCTCCTCTACATCACCTTGACTCTGTCTTTGGAGATCGTTCCCCCCTAACCTCAGACAGTAGTTGGTGACAGTTGGTAGAGAACGTCCTGTCAGTGTGGATTTGTGACGGAGCCGTCGGTGGTTAGAAGCAGAAATAAGAGTGATGACCAGAGGATGTAGATGGATGTGTGCTAAAGGTCGATTAAAGAGTCCAGAGCAAAGATGTGTGCAGACAGGAGGAGGTGTGGGAGTGATGAGCGAGCCGCGGCGAGAGAGAGAGAGAGAGGGAAATAGGCTGGCAGATGTGAGCCACCTTGGCTGTGGCTCAGTGCAAAGCTCTTTTTCAGGAGAGAAATCCAGCCGCTCCTGAGCAGGTGGTGAGAGTGCCAATAACTGAGCCGCCTGACAGATGACGGCGAGAAAATGAAGAAGGCAGCGAGGTGAGGCGAGGAGAAAGAGAGAAGAGACGGGGAGGTTTCAGAGTCTTTAAACCGTCTGAAAAAAAGAACCCAGGACTACTCTCCAGGCTCCTGTTAGAAATAATAACCTGGCAGCATCGGCGCTCTTACTTGGAGAATTTAGTTTAATCTGCAGCATCGGTGCAGGATCGATCTGTGACTTCAGCCCCCCCCCCCCACATATCCCCACACCAGGCCAGGACAGAACAGCCGGGTCCCTGAGGACCCCAGTCATATCCGTACACCTCTGTCCGTCTTAACGCCAGCCGGGGTGGGGTCTGCTTTTAGGGGAGATAAGTTCAGGTCTGATCCCGCAAGAGGGTTCCCTGGCCGGGTCAGCGGGTCGTGTCGGGGTCGGCGTGGATGTGCTGATCTGGGAGTGATTAGCCTAATACGATTAGCCGTGATATGACACGCTAGCAGAGCCAGGTGTGGGCTGGGGGGGCGGGGGGGTCTGAGGGGTGTTTTAGAGGAGAGGGAGTCTGAGCTCCATCCTGTACCTGAATTACAGACCAGGGCACAAAGACTAAAGGTGGCTCTGGAGGACGGTTGATGACTCTGGGGTAGAACAGCAGAACCCTGAGGGACCTGGTCCTCTAAGACCTCTGGTCTCAGTCTCAGAGCTGCCATCTTTCCTCTACTCTAAAAACTCTAAAACTCTCAAATCAGAGAAAGACGGGGAGAGACCAACAGACAGGGATCAGATGAGGACTGATTGTATGACCTTTGACCCGGGCGTGGGTCCAGGCCGGCCCAGACAGACCCTGTTAGTTCTGGCCCTGGACTCTGGCTGTGATATATGTTTCCCTGGAAGCAGAGAGGAGGAAGTCAGAGCTTTTAGAATCAGGAGGACATGGTTTATGTTTAATATGGAGGATGGAGAGTCTGCACGGACCAGGACTGGAGCGCTCTGCAGTCACACCGAAGGAGTTAAGTCAATAAGAGCCGCTAACGTCTGGATTCTCTATAAACCCTGACCCCAGTATGAGGACGTGTGAGCTGGTATCAGAGTAAAGCTGCAGGTGTGGCGTCTCTATCTGAGCGTCCTCTGCAGCCGTCAGCAGGGAAAGAATCGAGCTTTGTGCCACCGACACTCAGGTTACCTCAACTTTCACCTGTGGAGAAAACCAGCAGAGAGACGGACCTGGGTCTGATTCCTGCTCAGGACTGTGGGAACGACCCCGGAGAGATGTGAGACATTCAAGTCTGGAGTTACCAGGAAGGACCTCCAGACCAGGGGTGTCCAGACCAGGGGTGTCCAGACCAGGGGTGTCCAGACCAACTAACAAACTGACTTCCTGTTTCATAAAGAACTGATGAAGGCGGACAGGACCTGAGGGACTACTGGTGTCAGGTCTCAGGTCCTCTGCTCTGATCAGCATAATCCATCGACCTGCTAAAACCTGGACTTGGACTTGGACATGTGGGGTGATGGGTTGGACAGAGTTGTGTGGGGTTCCTGGTATCTGAGCATGCAGACTAAGCCTTTCGGTCCTTGGTCCTGCCGGTCTTACTAAGCTCTTGTGAGTCCTGGACGCTGACCGACAGATGCCAGCTGGACTCCTCTGTGACGACTTCTCCACGGCGTATTTTTAGGCGTCCTTGTCAGACCTAAAGCTGACGTGTTCAGGAGAGCGGGGACGGGGCGGGTCAGATGCTGGATATGGGGACGACAGCTGGCCTGATGCATGCTGGGTGCCCGGGACTCAGTGGGTTGGACCAGGGGCAGCCACATCGTGGAGGGGTCAGCTGGGAGGATACCTGGAGAGATGGGACAGGCCGGGACTATGACCAACAGGAGGCCAGAGCAGTACAGGACCAAGGATGACGCAGAATACGCCCCCGTACCGTCAGCCCCCCCCCCGCTGCTGGGAGCGTAGGTCTCATCCTTAGCCAGTGCAGGACGGCCAAAGATCTACAACCAGACCGTTTTAGAAGGCCACAGCGGTCTGAACTGAGCCACCATGGCTCCAATCAGGCTGACGGTGCTTCCTGTTTGTCAGGCTGCACACAGCCAGCTGTTGGACATTACCAGAAAATAAAGAAACGTTCTAAAGTATATTTTGAAAGGCGATACACCCCAACAAACATGTGAAAGTAGGACTTTTCTTTAAAGAAATGCTCTGAATTTCAGAAATGATTGTCTTTTTAAACCAATCTGGGCTTCCCTAAAATCTGATTGGCCGACCCAAAGTCCTCAGTAATGGAGAGCTGTATTCCTCGTTGGACATTAATGTACAGCTGTAGCATGTCTTCATCTCCATTGGACTGGTTTTTACCAACTTTAATGTGCTAAACTGGAAGGATCTCAAACTGACCCATCATGCTGACATTTCTCTCTATTTGCCCCTTTATGAAAAAAGATGGGACACCTCTGCTCTGGACTATTTTAGGCCCCATTTTTGGCCCCATTTCCCCCCAATAACTGAGGATTCGTGGCCCAATTTAAGCCGTTTTGCAACCAAATTTTAGTCCAAATAATCATAAGTAGCTGTGTAAAAGTGGTCATTTCTCTGCAGCTAGTCAGGACAGTGTTAGTGATAATAACAGTCGTTTGTAAATGCGTCTCTACTGGGGTGTAGATGTGGTTTAAGGTGCACCCCGTGTCTATGGGCAGCCCAGGTTCAGGTCCAGCCTGCGGATCCTTTCCCTCATGTTTCTCCCTGACCTGTTTCTGACTCTAACTGCCGTATGAAGGCATAAAACAGGATCTTAAAAACAGAAGAAACAGTTCTACTGACACTAGCTTGTGTTCCTAACTGTTAGCATGTGGAGTCTCAGTAGTCAGCTGTTTCCATGGTGTCCACAGGGCGGGGCTAAAAGGTGACCTTTTAGAAGATACATGGTGCTGAAATCCGGTGGATGAGGTGACAGTGAATCTATTTATAGATCAGCTTTGGAAAGGTTGCTTTGCCGTAAAAAAGCTTTCAAACTTGAGCGAACAGAAGACCTGGACCAGCAGACCTGGACCAGCAGACTGTCCTCGTGTTTCAGAGATCCCGTGGCTCCACAAAGTCCCCCCTGTTGAACACCTGGCTGTTTCAGGGTTGCTTCCCAAGGACCCGGAGGTCCGGGGGCCGGACCTGGAGCTTCCCCAGCCCGAGCCTCGGGGCCAGGTCGCCTTTTGTCCCCGGGACGCGGCGCTGCTCGGATTCCCCGCTCCCATTCCCAGCGCCGTAAGAGAATACCCCAACTACATGGGGTCCAAGGAGTGGTCACGACACGGAGGGGAGATGAATGCTCTCGTTTGTGTCTGTTTGTTGATCTGTCCTCTTAATTGACTGTTTGGATGTCCGTGTGCTGCAGCTGAATGGAGCTGAATGGTGCACCTGCATCTTTGTTGTAAAGGCCCCGCCCCCTTCACGTCTGACTTTTGGCCTGTAACTGTAAACCTGAAGTACTGGAAACAGCAGGGATGTATGGACCTCTGTCTGTTTCTGTGCTTTTACTGTTAGAGTGCTAGGCCTCCTCTCTGTGGAGCCTCAGACACGGCGATGAACGGCCGCCAGGATGGAACCGTCTCCAGCCGGCGTCAGCTGTGAGGTTAGACTGAGCTCAGAACACGCACGGACATCTACTGCCAGAACATCGGCCTCTCTGTCTCCATCAGCCATCAGCATTTAGTTTATCTTCTCAGGAAAGGATGGAATGTTGTTTAAACTTTAAAAGAAGCCATATTTCAAGGCAAAGGTGGAATGTTCTATATGCTTTAGAGCATGAGATCATCTTTAAAAGCAAGGATGGAATGTTTTATGAACTTAAAGGATGATATATTTGAAAGCAAAAATAGAATGACAAACTTAAAAGGATATCATCATTTCTAAGAGCAAGGATGGAATGTTGCGTATGCATAGGAGATGAGATGACCTTTAAAAGCAAGGATGGAATGTTGTATAAGCATTAAAGGAGGAATTCTTCCTTGAAGGTTAGGATGGAATCTTTTATATATTACAGGATGACATATCTGAGGGCAAGGATGGATTGATTTACAAACTTAAAAGGATATCATCAGCTCTAAAGGCAAGGATGGATTGTTTTATATGCATTACAGGATGAGATCATTTTAAATGCAAGGATGGAATGTTTCCTAATCTTCAAGGAAATATGTTAAATTTAAAGGCAAGGATGGAATGTTTTATAAGCATTAGAGGATTATATCTTCAAAAGCAAGGATGGAATGTTTTCTAAACTTGAAGGAATATTGTCATTGAAGGCAGGGAAGTGATGTTTCATAACCTTTGAAGGATGACATATCTGATAGCAAAGATGGAATGATTTACAATCTTAAAATGATGGGATCTTATTAAAAGGCAAGGATGGAATGTTTGATAACTTAAAGAATGACATCATCTTTAAACAAAAGGATGTGTTTTATACATTTGAGTGACATCGGCTATAGAGGAGAGGATGGAATGTTTTATAATCTTTCAAGTATGACTTCATCTTTAGAAGACAGGATGGAATGTTTTACACATTTTGATGACATTATATTCAGAGGACAGGGTGGAACGTTTTATAAGTTTTTAAGTATGACATTATCTGTAAACTCAGAGAAGGAATCTTTAATAAGCTTTGAAAGGATGACATCATCTTTAGAGGACAGGGTGGAATGTTTTATAAACTTGAAAAGAAGACATCATCTTTAAAGGCAAGGATGGAATGTTTTATAAGCTTTAAAAGGATGACATCCTCTCTAAAGGTAGAGGATGGAATGTTTCATAAACTCCAAATGATTACTTCTAAAGGAAAGGATGGAATGTTTTATAAACTTTAAAAGATGACATCATCTTTGAAGGCAAGGATGGAATGTTTCATACATTTTGATGACATCATCTTTAAAGGCAAGGATGGAATGTTTCATACATTTTGATGACATCATCTTTAAAGGCAAGGATGGAATGTTTAATAAGCTTTGAAATGATGACATCATCTCTAAAGGTAGAGGATGGAATGTTTAATAAGCTTTGAAATGATGACATCATCTCTAAAGGTAGAGGATGGAATGTTTAATAAGCTTTGAAATGATGACATCATCTCTAAAGGTAGAGGATGGAGGCTTCTCCCCGTCCTTCTGTTGCCAAATATCGTACCAGAGTTTTATACCTTTTGTTTCTGGTGGTCTTTGCTGCTACAGAATCAGGGTTTCCCTCACTCCTCGTCGGTTCTGACCACTGAAGGAGAGCCAACACAGCCGTGCCTCTTTAACCGCTTTTCTCCCTCGTGTTATCATAGAAATGCGTGTTCGTCTCTTCAGTGTTTCTGTCTGCTTTGTTACCTAAATCACTAACACCCACCCCACCCCCGGTCTGCTTGTACATGCAGGTCTTTGCATCGTGACCACATCAGGTCAAGGCGGGCCGCTGGGTCATCTGCAGATCCCGTTTACCTTGAAACTTCAAGGTAGCTCCTGCTGATTGAAAACGCACAACTTCCTCCATGAAGGAACAATGGTGTCAGCGTCCCGAGGCCAGGGTTCAGACAAAGGGCCCAGGAAGTGAACAGAAGCCGGTTTGGCAGCTTTAAACAAGTGAAGCCAGCTGTGAAGGACATTACGCTCTCCACGCCAAGATCCCTCAGCGTCTGCTGGTACAGTATGTTCGAGCCGAGCGCTCGGGGACAGAGTTCCCCGCCCGGCCCAGCTGTCTCTTTAAGAGCGGGCTTATTACTGGCTTTATTGTTATTACTGCCTGTTTTTTAAAGGGCCAGGCGAGCCGGGGGAGTAATCCACCCGTCAGCACTCACATTAATGGCCTAATTGGTCTCTTCTCTGCAGTCAAAACGCCGGCCTCAGACTCACGGAAACGCTAAGCCCTCAGAGCCCCTCGCGCTTAAATACCCGAGAAATGCATGATGTCTCTGCAAAGTGGAGCCGTCACTGCCCTTCTCTGGCTCTTTCACATTGTTGTCATTCCTGCACTGTTCAGTTTCCTTCCATCACGCTGGGAGTCGTTTATGGCAGCGACTCGGAGGAACTTCAGTGGATTTAACCTTCAGGCTTAATGTGCTGTCAACCAGAAGGCTAATATTTACACAGGACATGATCAGAAGCAGTACGTTAGAGAGGAAGAGCTCACTGGGGACAGATTTACACCAGGAGGAACTTTCTAGAACTGTTTAGAGGGCTCTTCATCCAGGAGGGATGCGTCTGTCCCTGGTAGACTGTGGTTAAAAAACTGAGTAATCAATAACCTAACATTTTGATCTATTATTGCTTCATGAGATTGGGCAGGATACGGAGCCTTCTGATTGGACCTCTGGATCAAAACAAATGCAGAAGATGGTCAGGGGTTTCCTACACTGTAAACCACTGTTTGGGTTTCATGGATGAATTTACATAATGAGGGAGAAAAGCTGCTAAAAGTAGGCTGGGGCTTTGTGCAAAGCATTCTGGGATCACACGTATCACTGACTGATTACTTTGACTTTATATGTTTGACTGTTTTAGTTAGGAAACCCCTAAAATGATCAACCATCTAAACCAGTGTAAGTCAAGCAAAGAGCCAAACTGGTGAAAAATACTTCAGCTAGATCCACAATCTAAGAGGTACGAAGGGGCAAGAAAAAAGTTACAGCAAAAATGGATGAAGTGATGAAGAGGTGAGGTACAGGTGGCAAAAAAAAAAAAAAAAAAAAAAACGGTCCAAGAGTGACTAAAATGGGGAAAAAGCAGTCAAGATTGGCAAAGATGGGAAAAAAATAGGAAACAAGTGGTATTTAATGGCAAAACGTTGCTTATTTGATGAAAAGTAGCAAAAATGGTTAAACAAAAGGGCTAAAAGGGGAAAAAGCATAAAAAAAGTTGCAAAAATTGGCAAAACAAAAGGAAAAAGGGGGTATTTAATGTTGAAAGATAATTTAAATGGGCAAAAATTGGCAAAAAGCAGTCAAGTATAGAAAAGATGGGCAAAAACTAGGACACAAGTGGTATGAACTAGCAAAAGGTAGCTTAAATGGGCAAAATGTGGCAAAATATGATCAAAAAGTGGCAAATAAAGAGGCAAAAATGGGATAAAAGTGGCAAAAAGAAGTCGCAAAATACCACAAAAATTAGGAAAAACAGGTGTTTAATTGCAAAGGACAGCTGAAATGGGTGAAAATGGTAAAAATGGCGAAAAGTTTCCCTTTTAAAGTTTTTCTGGGGGAATAATTTTTCAAGTCAAGACATAAAAGAGCCACATGTGGGTCCAGAGCCACAGGTTGAGTACCACTGCTCTAAATGATGAATCATTTCTGCCCTGTCTATAATATTTAACACTGATCTCTCCTCTATTTACCCTCTCTGATGGGTATCTTGCTTGAATACCAGAGTATTCTGTCGATTCTGTGGGTGTAAATAAAGTTTTGGGATGCTTACAGGACTCTTCCGTCCTACACTAAGACCCAGACTCGTGTGTTAAATCCAGATTACCTCCTAAAAACTCCAGTTTCCATCCAGACCAAGTTGGACTGGTCATCTTTGGATCTCTTGTGTCTTTGGTATCACCATCACACACCAGGCCGGTTAGTTAGTATGAATCTGGCGTGTGGCGTTCACTGATGTGACTTCATAGATTCCCGCCTCATTGAAGTTCCCGTCTTTCATCCGGTCCTCGCTGCCATTTGAAGCCAGCAGCTTTCAGACTCTCCCATACAGCTCCAGCGCCGCTCCGCTGCCAGCCCGGACACAAGTGGAGCAGTTTGAGGTGTTAATGCCTGGCTTCAGGGCACTATGGGGGGGGGGGCATTCATGGGGGAGTCTCTGGGTGACATCAGACTTTCCACTTTAGCTCTCATACTCGGTGTATCTTTTCATTTGTGCTAACAGACGCGCGCTGGCCTCGGGCTGGGCTGTCTGTCCTTGTAGGAGAAAGTTTCCCTGCGATGGATGATGTAACTGAATTTAGAGTCTGTGCAGGTCACAGTGAGAGCAGATCTCTGCTTCTCAGCGTCGCCGGGCTTCTCTCAGACACCAGCGGAGCCCTGCCGTTATCTCCGGGTCAGAAACGGTTCATTTTAATCCGACAACAGCAGAAGTGATCACATTCCACCTTAGAGTGGTCGACCCAGATTTTAGACAACATGGAGCACTGCTCACGTATCAGAGACCGAAGCAGCTGTTTGACATGATGCATGATCGACCCCCCCACCCCCACATGGTCTATCTTTGACACGGATGACATCTCTGAGCCACGCAGTCTGAACCAGCAGTACCAGTATGAGCCGAGTCGGTTTAAAGGATGAAATGTTTCAGAAGCTTTGAAACAACAACATCATCTTCGAAGGCAGAGGGTGAAATGTTGGTGAAGCTGGGGATGTTGGGGCCTTTATTTTTGCCAAATAGTAGACCAGGACAGTAAACAGGAGGGCCTGGCGGTGCCTGCTTCTAGAAAAGATGCTTGTAAATCTTCCTCTCCCTGCTACGATGCTAACTCTACTAGACCTAGAGGAGTTTCATTCCCGTCTCTGCAGCATCCACACCGCTGACACCCCCGCTAGCTTTCTGTGTGCTAAGTCTTTGTTGTGTCCACAGCAGGTCGTGTGTTTGTTGAAGGCACATCTCAGGGTCACCTGCAGATCCCGTTTACCTTGAAACATCAAGATCCTTGCAGGTCTTTGCACCAATCAGAGCGAGGACATGTGATGCAGTAGGCGTGTGCTGCTACAGAGGAGGAAACATCGTGCACTGATGGAAGAAAGTGCAGTTCTGCATAAAGGTGGACTTCCTGTTAACCTGGCGGTATGGACGCAGATGAGGGTTAAACCTGCTGCAGGTCCACTTCCTGTCAATCAGTTCTTATTTCCTGATGGCTCTGAGTGAGAGAGCTACTTCCTGTTTCATGGAAAAAAAAAAAAAAAAGAAAAACTGGCCACGGCCACACCTTTTGGCGTACACATTTGACCTTTAAGTTAGAGCAGGGTCAACTTCTTGGGATGTTCCCAAGCAAGGACGAGTCGGATCTGGCAAACCTGTTGGGAACTGTACGGAGAAATGAAGGAGGGGTGACTTCCTGTTTCCAGAGGGGGGCGCTATACATTTCTTCCTTTAAATGTTAAAATGACGGTGTTTTTCATGACTGCTGCCTAGCCTAACGGTATTTACAGCTGAGCTGTTGCTGTTAAATTTTTGTGACTTCATGGCCACTTCTTAGTTTTTCACCCTGCTGAGGCCACGCCCCCTGATAGAGCTGCATCTTTTGACCTCCCTTAGACTAATTTGACCTGCATATCTGTGATTGACCTTCACACTTCCTGTCAGGAAAAGAAGTAAGGGAGGCGCTGTGATCCGTACAAAAATGAGACGTTTGGCTTCATTTCACAGAAAATCATGATGTCGTCTGCGAACAGGTGAGGCCAAAAGCCAAGAATAAAGACTGTGTCTTAAAAGCTCAGCTCTAACTGACCTGTGTATGTTGCTCTGATTTAAGAGGATGAAACCGTTAGGACGCCTGTTTTGACTATTTTGGTGTCAGACACGGAGCGTTCCCTCTGAGGAGCGTGCTGCAGAGGTCAACCAAAGTGTGAAGGCAGCTATCTGCAGACGGAGGGTTAGCGGTCTAAATGAAGAGATTAGAGCGTCCACAGGTGGACACAGTTATTCTATCATTTCCTAAACTTAATTGAATCAGCTGCAGAGAGAGACTGAGGGGCGATCGACGCCTATCAAGGCGGCCATCGACATCAGTAGTTTAATTTTCAATTTTCGTCTCGCTGGTCCTGGACCAGCGGAGTAAAACGCCACCTCTCTGGGAGCGTAGAGGGTCAGGGTTGGAGGCCAGGCCTCTCCTCCTCTCTGCGCTGGTGTGAGAGTCGGGGGCGGAGTTTAGGGAGAGCTCATATGTTAGTGTAACCGAAGCTGTCATCCCGCCCCGGGGTCACCTCCCCAAAGCACGCCCGCTGTCTCTTTTAATAGACTAAACACATATGTCTCTCTATGGCAACACATGACG